>NC_056742.1:339743736-339913215 GCF_019279795.1 Protopterus annectens | reverse complement strand
TCCTTTCAGTTTCCACAATCAAAGTCCAACTGGCGGCTATCTCTAATTTTCATGTCT
The DNA here is from genome assembly GCF_019279795.1 of Protopterus annectens. Lineage (NCBI taxonomy): Eukaryota > Metazoa > Chordata > Ceratodontiformes > Protopteridae > Protopterus > Protopterus annectens. The sequence goes on along the minus strand of NC_056742.1, from coordinate 339,913,158 downwards.
CCTTTGAGCCTTCCTTAATGGCAAACAGGCTTTGCAAATCTTTCCTTAAAGGAGCGTGGCTCCTTTGGCCTCCAATAGTCTATCCTGTGCTTCCTTGGGACCTGAATATGGTTCTAGCTTCTTTAACTGCCCGCCCTTTTGAACCAGCAGCTACTTGTGATATAAAATTTCTATCTTGGAAAACCGCATTTTTGGTGGCAATAACCTCTGCCAAGCGGGTCTCAGAGCTGCAGGCTCTCTGTTCTAGTCCTCCTTGTTTGATTTTTCACAAAGACAGAGTATCTCTCAAGTTGAATCCTTCTTTCTTACCCAAGGTAGCATCCCCCTTATGCATTCAACAATCCTTGGAGCTCCCTGTGTTTTTTCCCAAATTCTCCAATAGCGCAGAATATATTTTCCATCAGTTGGATGTTCATAGACAACTGCGTTTTTATTTAAGTAGGACCAATCAGACACGAAAGTCAGATCAGCTGTTTGTGTCCTTTGCAGAAAATAGGTTGGGTCAACCGGTGGCAAAAACCACCATAGCCAAGTGGATTAAAGATTGCATTTCCTTCATTTATTCACAGTCCAGCAAAGAGCTACCATTTCCAGTCAAGGCTCATTCTACCAGGGCAATGGCTACCTCTGTAGAATTCCACTCCAAATTATCGATAGATGATATCTGTGCGGCCGCTACCTGGACTTCTCCGCACACTTTAATTTCTCATTACAAGACAGATGTGGCTTCTCGAGGTAGAGCTTCTTTTGGTTCCACAGTTCTCAGGAGTGTTTTCCAATGAGCCACCCGGGAGTTAGGTGCTAGGGATGCTGTCCCATCAGTTATGAATGTAGGCAAGATAGGATAACATTACATCTTTTAGTTATGTACTTACCATAACTTCGGATGTATGGGATCCATCTCGCCTACATTCATACGTACCCACCCTCCTTCCCCCTTCCCATTGGATTTAGAGGAAATGTTGCTACTACTGAGTTCTTTCTCTTGAAGGACTTTAGTTTGTTACAGTTGCTGTTGTGTTTCTGTGTCTGGATGTAGGTATGAAAGCGATCAAACAAGATATGGGGAAGCAGACGTGGTGCATTCTGGGATAAGGGGTAGCCCAGCCAATTAGAGACTTCGTTCTATTATATAGTGGCCGAGTCGGAGCCGATGGATCGGCTCCGAACCCATCAGTTATGAATGTAGGCGAGATGGATCCCATACATCCGAAGTTATGGTAAGTACATAACTAAAAGTTTAATTGCCTTCAGGGATAAGAGTAAGACTGTGTTGCACTACTCACAATATTTTTTGGTGGGAAACACTATTTTTTTGCTACATTTTTTGCCAGTTGTTGCCGTTAGTTTTACCAAAGATTCAGGTTGTATTGTCACCTTCATGATGGTTCCTCAATTCTTCCTTAATCCCGACACAAAAAGAAGAAAAATTCCAGACAGCCTTTGCCCATTCAGCAGGCTACAAATCTGCCTCAGCCTCAGATGTGTGACTCTGCTGTGGCCATTTCTGGATCCTCAGACCATTCATCTTTCACCTTGGTTCTCCCTGGTGCAGTTCCTTTACCCATCATGGACCGAGGGTTAGACACATCTTCTGTGGCTATTGCAGTATCCTTAGTGGGCATGGGAAAACCACTCTTGTCAGTTCCAAAGGAAGGCATGGGGAGTGCTTCTATGTGTAGCTATATTGAAATGCCATTCCCTCAGGGTGATCTGCCTGACAAGGGTTGCAGGGGTTGGTCTGCTTCTTACTCTGGATGTACATAGACAACTCAGATACTATCTTTACAGAAGTAAAACATTCAAAAATACTGACCAGTTATTAATTTCTTATGAAGGTAAGATATAAGGACAACTAGTGTCAAAGCAGACAATTTCATGTAGTGTCCCATTCTTTTTCCTTTTGTTTTTTTTTTTCCAGTCGTAATAAATCAGTTCCAGGCAGGGCCAAAATGTGAAAAGGAGTGGACTCTATAAGTATTCTGTTAGAAGCATATTAGTGTTCTGTACAGATTTTTATAAAGTTCTACAACTAGATCCCCTTTCCAAATCTAGAATAGGCTTTACTAGGACCATTCTCCAGGGAAAGTTGGGCTCTCATCCTTCCTTGTCTCAAATGTTATAGCTGTGATAGTCTATTCTTATAGCTAAGGCTGTTGCAACAGTGACCAAATGATAAGCATAGTACAGTTGTGTAAGTAAAGTTACCATAACAGTAGCTGTTGTGATGTCCCTACACTGAGCTAGTAATCAAGAAGCCTGAATCCTCACCACTGACACTGGAGAGGGATGTTCACTTGGAATGCAAATGGATACACTCACTATTTCCAGATGCAGTTCTCTACACCAAGTACAATTTCCCTTAAGAGCACACATGGTACACACTCTGCCTGACATCTGGATCTCTTTATCTGTCTCCCTGCAGGTCCCCAGTAAGACTCCCCACTGGTACAGCTGTAGGGTGAGGTCCTCAGCTGAGTGTCCAAGTCAAGTTCTCCAGCACCCTCTCTGTGAAACCAGTGCTTTGTGTCCCTGCTCCAAGTAGCTAACACACACACACACACACACACACACACACACACACACACACACACACACACACACACACACTGAGATTTTATTTTTCACACACACCTGGGAAAGGCTGGCACAGATTTACCTGCTGTGCCCCCTTCTGCCCAGAGTATAAGGTAGTTATCACTGTCACCAGATACTCTACAATCAGCTACTCTAAGGCCCTTAACAAAGGGCACCCAACTGTACTGTGTAATATTCATACTAATACAAATGGTAGTAGTTGACCAAGAGAGCTAGGTCTTCAGGAGTGGCCCACACAGTGTCACCAAATAAACATAAGCACTCACAAAGGTTAAATACCTTCTAAAAGAACCAGCCGCAATAACATTTTTAAATATATTTAATAATAAATAATAAAAGAGCATGAAAAAACTGAATGTATATTTACAGTAAACCACACAGTTCAAATCACAGGAAATATTGAAAATAACACTGATGGACAGACTCAGACAAATAAAGGAAAACAATATCTAAACTAAGCTTCACTATATTTTCCTGACTAAATCTAGGAAAATTACTAATGTGAGAGTGTTCGATCTCGCCGTTTGTTCTTACACATGGGTTCGGAGCCGATCCTCGGCTCCGTGTCGGCCGCTTGCAAGCTCTGCATCGAGAAGAAGCTCGAGATCAACCTAACTCCCACAATCCCCCTCTGCCTTTACCTCAGATCTAGTTTGCCGCTGCAGCGTTCGCATCACTTTGATGAGCTCGAGCAACCTTAAGCTAAGATTTATATATTTTTTCTTGTATTTCTAAGAATTTCTTTTTGCTAAAAAGTTATTTGAGAGACTGTGTGTGTGTGTGTTATAGTTTCAAGGAATCCTCGGTTCCATATAAAGTTATTTAAACTTTATTAGAGTTTTCCCTCGGGGCCTAACCCCACCCTTTACTGGATTGACTACCGGATTGACCCTTTTATTGGATTTGACTAATTTACCGGAATTGACATTTCTTACTGGACTTGACTTGTTTCTAACTTAAAATGTCTGAGAAAGCTAAATCTGGTTTTAAACGTTGCCAATGTGGGCAAAAGATGTCAGTGACTGACAATCATAGTTCCTGCGTCTACTGTCTTGGCCCTCTCCATCTGCAAGAAGACTGTTCAATTTGTCATTCTTTCAGTGGAAGGGTCATGACAGATAGGCGCAGGAAACTTATGGATAGGGGTCTTTTAAAACCTACTTTTCAGGAGGCTCTGGATGCTTCAGACCAGGCATCCAAATCCTCGAAGGAATCGAAGACGTCGGAGCCCAGGTCATCGGCTTGAGCTCTTCAGTTAAGGTTCGATCACCGGTTCCACAGACTTCGGGACCGAGTGTTCAACTGTTGTCAGTTTCCGAGCCTCGAGTCTTGGAACCGGTGACGGAGCTCCCTCCCCCGACACTGTTGAGGTCGGCTCCGTCTTCGATTCCTTCGACGCGCTCTTCCAGACCCCTCTCCGACACCGATGTAGACCGCGTGGTGTAGAAGTTAATGGAGAATACGGCCTTATCCAAACTCATCTCGGTCTCCTCTCAGTTGGTGTCGAGACTCGAAGGCCTTCCCTTATCTCCATCTGTTCCTCCTCCGAGACCTGTCCAGTCTTCGGAGCCGGAAGAGGCTGACCTGCTGATTGTGGAGCCCTCGGTGCCAGAACCGTCCTTTTCTCAGTCGGCTCCGTTCACCTCGACTCCGTCGGATCCGGTACCGGAGTCTCGGAGCCGAAGATCCATCCTTGGTTCCGGGACAGTCGGACCGATGTTTCAGTTCCGATGCTCCCTCTCGGGGCCTCGGCTCGGATCGACTCGGCTCCGTCCTCGGGGTCGATGCCTTCGGTGCCTGTCTCGGGGATTCTTCCCATTTCTTCGGAACCGGGAGATACCTCGACTCGGGACCCGGGGGCCTTCGACCTCATGAGGAAGGTGTTGTCTACCCAGACAACCACATCAGCAGAAACAACTTCTCCTCCCCATAAAGGACCGTTATCCTCCTCTGCACCCACGGCTACATCTAAGCGTCGAGCACCTGTGTCTCAGCCACCCCTGGAGGGTGCCCCCTCTTCCTCGGAGGCTTCTTCGGATGCTCACCCCGAAGAAGTCCCTAGGAAAAGATTGTGTAAGAGGAGACACTTAGATTCTCCACAAGAATCATTGACATCGGACACTGACTTGGATGAGTCAGAGGGGTCCCCAAAGTCACCCTCAGAGGATGTCTCCTTTTCTGACATCCTGGAGATCCTAAAGCAGAGAGGTGATTGGCAATCCCTTCCCCCTTCTGAGGATGAGTCAGTCTTGCTGAAGGCATTCGGTGCTCGCCCTTCCTCCTCCTGGGTCACTCCGCCCTTCGATGAGTTGATGGAGCTGATTGCTCGAAGGGCATGGGAGACGCCTGACACGGTGGAGCCAGTCCCTAGAAAGCCTAACAAGTATATTACTGCCCCTCAGGATAAGGCTTATCTAACAAAGGGAGTACCAGTGGACGCTATGGTGGTGGCAGCGGCCACGAAAAAGGAGATGTCGGAGTCTTCCTCATCTGTCCATCCCCTTAACAAAGATTCTAGGACTATGGACAGGTACGGGAAGCGCATTTGTAGTTCAGCGGCTTTTTCTATGCGATCCCTGAACTATTTGACCCACTTCACACGGCTACAGAGGGATCTAATCAAAGAGTTGGGAGATACCCTCCAGGGTACTACAGATGCTGCTGTTTCAGAGAAAGTTACAGCACATCTCAATACCCTTACATCCATTGTAAACTCGTCCATGAGGCTGATCTCATACGCAGCCGAAGGATCGAGTAGGGCAGCAGCTTCAGCGATTGCTCTTCGTAGACAATCCTGGATGCGCTTATGTTCGTTTGCGGAAGCCTTCAAGTCTTCCTTTACTAACGCCCCATTTGATGGTGCCACTCTCTTTGGCCCCAAAGTAAAGGAGACCCTTACCCGGTGTGAGCAGGAGGGAAAGACTCTGTCTGCTGTCGGAGTCCGTTTTTTCACCCCATCCAGACCGTACCCCAAAGGGCAATGTGGTGGAAAAATGTGGTTTCGAAAACCCCAAGGATCTTTTCCAGGCACACAGGGTGATGCCCCCTCTAGAGGCAGAGGAGGGGGCAGAGGTGGAAGACGCTGCCCTGGCGACAGAGGGGGTCCGCAAAACCAAGGTGACAGGGATACACCCCCTGGGAAACCTTTCCAGCACTCCTGAGAGGAGGCCCGACTGTCCTGCTCTGGAGGCAGTCGGGGGTCGCTTAGCTTTATACCCTCAGGCCTGGCAAAATCTTACATCAGACAACTGGGTAAAAAGCGTTGTTACCAGAGGCTACAGAATACCCTTCCTGTTGCCCCCAATTCCAAAGAGAAGACTCCCAGATGTGCCGCCCCATCTGCGAGACCCTGCAGCTATAGAAATTTCAAAGCTGCTAGAAAAAAGAGTCATCCAACCAGTCCCAGCGGACCAAAGAGGATTCGGAACTTACTCAAGGTTCTTTTTAGTTCCAAAGAAGACAGGGGACTGGAGGCCAATTCTGGACCTAAGCAACCTCAATACCTTCGTCAAGAAAGAAAAGTTCCGAATGGTCACGCTTCAATCGATCCTTCCATTTTTACAGAAGGACGACTGGATGTGCTCAATAGATCTGAAGGACGCATACTACCACATCAAAATGGCCAGGGCGTCCAGGGATCACTTGCGCTTCTGGCTGGGAGCCAGCCACTTTCAGTTTCGAGCCCTGCCCTTTGGTCTGACCTCAGCCCCCAGGGTCTTCACCAAATGCATGGCAGTAGTGGCGTCTCACCTGAGACGCCTGGGATTCCAGGTGTTTCCGTATCTGGACGACTGGCTCCTTTCTGCCACCACCCAGCGTCAACTCATTCAGGCCAGGGATTACACACTACAGCTTTGTGTTCATCTCGGAATTTCCTAAAATTTTGAAAAATCTTCATTACAGCCATCACAGCATATCTCATTCATAGGAGCAGAATTGGATACGCATCATTTAATTCTAAGACTTCCTCCAGAAAGGATAGCCTCACTACAAAGCCACATTTCTCTCCTTCTGTCATCCAGAAAGTCCCCAGCAAAACTGGTTCTGAAGGTTTTGGGTCTCATGGCAGCTTCTCTCATTGCGATACCATTGGGAAGACTGCACATGAGAGTTCTACAATGGCTACTGTTTGCACAATGGTCGTTCCAACAGCTACCTCTGACACACGAAATTCTGATCACAAATACATGCAAATCTCACCTAGCCTGGTGGCTTCGGACTTGCAACCTTTCCAGCGGAAGACCATTTGTGCTACCCACGCCGACAGCTACGGTGACCACGGACGCTTCCCTGATAGGGTGGGGGGGCATCTTTCAGGGACAGACAGTCCAAGGCGAATGGACCAATTTAGAGTACAATCTGCACATCATTGTTCTAGAGTTGAGGGCAGTGTTTCTAGCGTTGCAACACTTTGCTCCCCTTCTTCCTCTAGGGACTATTGCAGTTCAGACGGACAACATGTCCGTAGTCTGGTACATAAACAAACAAGGGGGAACCAAGTCCTATCAGCTATGCAGAGAGGCCATGAGAATCTGGCAATGGGCGGAGTTCACGGGTCGCTTTCTGATAGCAACGCACATCCCGGGGTCATCCAACGTCATAGCCGACAGGCTGAGCAGAGCAATCCTGTTGCCTCACGAGTGGTCCCTAAAACAGTCAGCTGCGAAGAAGATTTTTTGCAAGTGGGGCCAGCCTTCCTGTGATCTTTTTGCATCTCCAATGAACGCCAAATGCAGGAGCTACTTTGCCCTATTACCCCCTCCAGGGGAAGTCCCCAGGGACGCGCTGGTTCACGATTGGCCCCCGGGTCTCCTGTACGCTTTTCCTCCCTTTCCCCTGATTGCAAAGTTTCTGCAGAAAGCCAACAACCTGCAAAGGACGATTATCCTCATTGCCCCATTCTGGCCTCATCAAATTTGGTTTCCCTTTCTTCTGGCACACCGTATTCGGGGACCCTGGATCCTGGACCCAGAGCCAAATCTACTGACCCACTCGTCAGGGGCTCCCCACCCCTCGCTCTTGTCACTCCATCTAGCAGCTTGGTTGCTCCGCTTCCCTACTTAGCCAGGTCTGATCTTCTGTCACCTGCAGTTCAGAATATACTAGTGGCTTCTCATAAAGCTTCCACTACAAAGACCTACACTAGTAAATGGAAGCGCTTTGTTTTCTGGGCACATACACAGCATTTGGATCCTGTTATAGCTCCCTTAAACAAGATTTTGGAGTTTTTAACAGAGTTGTTCCACCAAGGGGCTTCTCTTGCCACTTTAAGAGTACAATTGGCTGCCATTTCCAACTTTCATGTGGAAGAATGTGGGGCACCTATTATGGCTCACAGACTTTGTAAGGCCTTTTTAAAAGGATCTTTCCATATTAGACCACCAGTTAGAACTCCTACATCTCCGTGGAATCTGAACCTTTTGTTGTCTAAATTGATGTTGCCTCCGTTTGAACCGGCTTCCTCTTGTCCATTGAAGTATTTGTCGTGGAAGACCCTCTTTTTGGTGGCCATTACATCGGCTAGGCGGGTGTCAGAGCTTCAGGCTCTTTCTGTTAAACACCCTTATCTGATCTTTCACTCTGACAGGGTATCTCTTCGCACTAATCCATCCTTCCTCCCCAAAGTCTGCTCTATTAATAACATTAATCAATCCATTGAACTCCCTACCTTTTTCAAAAATCACTCCAATAAGTTGGAGTATATGTTACACAAGTTAGATGTTCATAGACAACTTAGATTTTACTTGGATAGAACAAAGGATCACAGGAAATCAGATCAACTTTTTATAGCCTTTGCGGATAGCAGGAAAGGTGTAGCAGTTACTAAACGAACCCTTTCCAAATGGCTAACTGATTTCATTATGTTTGTTTATGCTACTTCAGAACAAACTTTACCTGCCAAACCCAAGGGGCACTCTACAAGATCAGTATCTACATCCCTGGCTCATGCAGCTCGCTTACCATTAGACACTATTTGTGCAGCTGCCACTTGGTCTAAACCACATACATTCATTTCTCATTACAAGGTGGACAGGGTTTCTAGGGACAGGGCATCCTTTGGTTCCACTGTGCTCAAGAACGTTCTCCCATGAGTTCCTCAGGAACATGGAGCTAGGGACGCTACCCATGTGTAAGAACAAACGGCGAGATCGAACACTCTCACATTTAGAAGTTATGTCCTTACCATAACGTTCCATGTGGAGTGTTCATCTCGCCTTTGTTCTTACATTCCCACCCTCCCACCCTCAGGAAGAACGTACAGTTTGGTGCCTGGTCTGGGTTATTCTGCTTCTGCATTCGCAGTTGTTGTGTATATATGTATGTACATATGTATATATAGCTATAAGTGTTCTTGCAGTTATGTAGTTTTTTTTTTTTGCATGAGTGTGTTCTCTCTCTGACTGCTGGTTTGCTTGCAAACTAGATCTGAGGTAAAGGCAGAGGGGGATTGTGGGAGTTAGGTTGATCTCGAGCTTCTTCACGATGCAGAGCTTGCAAGCGGCCGACACGGAGCCGAGGATCGGCTCCGAACCCATGTGTAAGAACAAAGGCGAGATGAACACTCCACATGGAACGTTATGGTAAGGACATAACTTCTAATTTCCTGCTTACTTAATAGGGAAAGGTAGATGGTGTGGTGAATGGCCCCTCTTGATGTCAGACCCAAGACAGAATACTCAATGCTGAGAGATTTCTCTTTGTGATATCTAAAATTTCCAAGATGCCTGGCAGAATGACCTCATCTGGTCACCTGTCTCTAGATGCTCACACTATTCCCCTTTGAATCTTATGTGATAAGATGCATATCTAAAGTTTTGCTAATGTTTATAGCAGTGCCTGGGTCTTCCCCTATTTTTACTGAGCTAATGAACAAAGGCTTCTTCCAGGCATGCTGTCTCCGGTCCTGTTCAGAGCTGTGAGATAGGCACTTCCATTGCCTAACAGGTGGTTCAGTTAACAGTATTTTTCTTAACGTAAGAACCTCTTCTCTTCCAGTGTCCTTTGTTAACATATATACATACAGTCTCACATGTATATTCCTTCTCTGTCCAGCAGAGCCCACTGTTGATAATTTTTTTTAACACTAGCAATTTTACAAACACATTTTGATTTTCAAATACCATACAATTCTAATAAATTTGTACATAAACATCTGTACAAATCAGTTTGATATTCAAGTGCCATACAGTTTTAATACATTTGTAACATAAGCATTTGTGCAAATCAGTTTGATATTCAAATGACTTATTATTCTTTGCAGAATTCCAGCTGGTTATGGTAGCACTAGATCATATCACAGATGTTATAGGTTGAGTTTCTTTTTTAGAACGGACCACACCCCTGGTTTAAATGAGATTGTATCAATTCAATCTCTTTTGAAATGCAAACATTTTAGATGAAATTGTTGTGTATATTTTTTTCTGTTGGATGTTTTATAACATGACTGCAATGGTTTGTTATTTAATGAGCACTGTATATGAAAGAAATCTTTTAGTGTCTGATGAGGCACAAGTATGCTATAAAAGCTTGCATTTTCTATTATTAAAATTTGGGAATTTAACTGAGCCTTGTATGTTTTTCTGTAACAGTAGATGATTGAATAATCACTGCTGCAATAGCTGTTCCTTCCCTCCATCTCCCTTATGTATGTATAACTTTTGATGCCAGGGAGAGTAGTTTGATTTTTACTTATTTACCATTCACCTCTTTCAGGGCTCTAACCTCCCTCTTTCAGTTGATATGAAAATTCTGAAGGGTTTAGTCCCCAAACTATTGATTTTATTTACCACTGGTTGAGCTGTCAATGTCCAACTGGGTGCATGGAAGGTGCCCTTTAGCTCTAGAAGCTGGCCAGTTTGTATATATTGTGCAAGATATAAACCCATATTGCTAAGGCTGATACAGCAGTGATAATTTGAACATCTACTGTTAGGGTAAGTTTACTTACACAACTGTACTTTCCTTCCAACAGGATAGTGTTCCTGGGTTGCCTTTGATCCACAGGTGAAATTAGATCAGTATCTACATCTGTTCCTGAGCTTTTACAGTCAGTCAAGAAATGCAGCCAGGTAATTTCTCAGGAATTTGTGGTTCACAGCATTTATGCTTCTCGTGACTCCGTTTGCCAGACTACTTATGAGAAGAATTCAATGGGTCCCGAAAACTGTTAGGTTCCATTATCTTCACCCCCTGACTTTACAGATTCCAGTACTAGGCTTTGTCAAAAGAGAATTGCTGTGGTGGAGACAACAGATAGCTCTGAATACAGGTTTTCCCTTGTTTCTGACAACTTATACACAATCTATAACAATAGATGCATCGTGTTAACATGGGGAGCTGTGTCTATAGGGGATAAAGGTGCAGAGCCTTTGGAACAAACAAAACAGACCAAAACATAAAAATGTAAGAGATGTTGGCAGCAACAGATGCACTCAATTCTGTCTATCATCTGTGATCTTTGGGACCTCTTCTAGTGATTACAGGCAGCACCAAAGTCATGTGGTACATAAACAAATGGAAGGGGGGTACCAGATCTTGCCTTCTGTGCAGAATGGCTGTGGTAACTTGGAAGGTAGCAATTCAGCACAATCCATCCCTTCAAGCTTCCTACACTCCATCAGAGTAAAATGTCGTGGCAGACAAGCTGAGGAGGACCAGGACAGACTCACAGGAATGGAAATTTGAAAAAGGCAGTGGTCTTGGATTTGATCCAGTTATGGGGATCTCAAGTAGATTGGTTTGCCTCCTATCAAAACAGACAACTGAAATTCTGCTGCAGGACTTGCAAACATGCCTGGAAAACAGATGATTTTTCATTGCCTTAGGAAGGCAACGTTCCTGTATGCTTCTCCAACCTTTCTGCTGATACCCAGTGTCGTTCTGAACTTTCAGAAGGACTCTCCAAAATCATTGAGGTACCTTTCTTCTAGCTCACATAACAGTGGTTCTTTCTTCTTATGGAACTGGCCAAAGGCATTTACCAAAAGCTTCCTCATAGAATGGATGTACTCACACAAGACAGGGGTTGTTTGATGTACCCCAACATAAAACAATTACAACTGACTGCCTGGATTATGCAATTCTGATACTTTTTAGACACCTTTTTTTGTGAGGATATGCTGCAGATGTTAAAGGAGGCAAAAAAATGATGCTAGGAAGTCATACATTGGTAAAATAGGTAAGATTTTCTAGTTAAGGCTGCACTAAGAACAAAAACTCTTTCAAGGCTTCTTTACCTCTAGTTTTGCAGTATCTGTGTGAGTTATTACCCTCTGGCCTTTCCTCAAAGTTCATTCATCTGTCATTTTAGCAGAACTGCGCATGGATCAAGTCTTTTCAATACAGACTTTAGCTAAGCTTTTCCTGAAAGGGGTTTTGCATTTGCATCTATCTTGAAAACATGTGGCCCTTACCTTGGATCTTAACCTTTTCATGGAACATTATTACTTTCTCCTTTAAACCAGCTCATCTGGCTGATTTAAGATTCTTAAGTTGGAAAACAGTGTTATTCATTGCCCTGACATCTGCAGGAAAGTTTCTGAGTGGCAAGCTCTTATGGTGGGTCAGCCTTATCTGGTATTTCATAAAGACAGGTTTTCCTTCAGAACAAATCCTTCCCTTATGCCTTAAGTGGCTTCAGTGTTTAATTTGAGACAAGTCATCCATCTCCCTGTTTTTCTCCCAGAAGCTAAAAATGAGAGAGAAATGATTATTCATACTGTGGATGCACACCGACAAATCGAGTATTAACTTGACAGAACTAAATCCTTCAGGAAAGCTGAAGAGTTGATCTGATGTTGTCAATGTTCATTCTATCCCTAACCTGTGGGTTTGGCTCTGATCCTCGGAACCGACTCAGCCGCTATCATAGCTAGTGGTAACCCCAAAAAAAAAAAAAAAAAACTCTCCAGCTTATCCCTTACCCGCAATGCACCTAACCCAGTTGCCTCAGATCTCGTTTGCCGCTTTTTGTGTCAGACATGGTGCCAATTGCTCTCTAGCAGATGTCATTTCTTTAATATATATTTACAGCCCTAACTCTTAATCCCTATATAAACTCTATTTTTCACTTAATATTCTAAATCCCTTACCTGTTCTACCTTTCTAGTTCATTAGTACTTTAATCTTTACTTTTCACTTTTCCTTTCTGTACACTTTGGTGTATTCTCAGTATCATTGTTGATACTTTTCTTCTACACTTCATGTAGCCTTCTTATCATCGTTGATATAACTTCATTGTATTACTACATTTCTGTTCTTCTATTATAAAAAAAGCTTTTCTGTACTTTCTTCAGTTTTTCTCTATTAGTGTGTGTGTGTGTGTGTGTGTGTGTGTGTGTGTGTGTGTGTGTGTGTCTGGAGATATGGAGGAAAAAGAAAAGGCTCCTGCTGGATTTAAGCTTTGTCAGAAATGTGGCCATAAGATACCCCTTTCTGACATGCATTCTTTATACTTTTACTATTTGGGCCCCTTTCATCTTCAGGATGACTGCTTGATCTGTCATTCTTTCAGTCATAGGACTGTTGTTGAGAGGAAAAATAAGCTTATTTTGAAAGGTCTGCTTCTGTCTTCCTTCAGCGAGGCATTATCTGGAGCCACTTTGGCTAAAGACAAATCTAACAAATCTGACTTTTCTAGTCCACCTTCTTTGTCTTCCAAAGTTTCAGAGAAGATGAAGAAAAGACGTTTGTCAGTACCAACATCTCCAGTGGCTCCGGGTTCAAAGAAACAAAAACCTTCAGATCAATCATCTCCTTCAGAACCAACAGGGAAAAAGTCACATCCTTTGGTTCCTATTATTTCCTCGGAACCGATAATTAGCAAAACTTTACTATTGGAACCAACTAGCTTTGATTCTTAAGACTGTAGATCAAGGAGAAACTTTGATGCTGACAATCTCGGATCAGACATCACAATTACAGCACTCAACAAAAATTACTCTACCAAGAACTAGTTATTTTTCCTCATTTTATCCTTTTCCAGACAGACTTCTGTCACCCTTTTTAGAGAGACCTAAGTCCCCTTCTGTGATGTCTGCCCATTCCTCTAGAAGTCTAACTGAAAGCTGATGTGGAGAGACTGGTGAGAAAGATCCTCTGGGTGCAAGGAGTGATAGGATCCATCTTGGTTCCTACCTCAGTGGGTCAATGATTACATTCTTCTAATACTCCACCTTTACTTCCTCCTCTAACTTCGCTTGAAGGTTTAGCGTCTACAGTTCTGAGCTTCCTGGTGCTGTCTGTGTCAGAACCGAAGATATCTCTATCTTTGGAACCAGTTATTGCTCTGATCTCTTTGGCTCAATTGGAGCCTTTGATCTCTCTGGGCTGTATCTATCCTGTCAGTTCCGAGGGCTGAGATTCAACTCCGATATTGTCAGAATCTTCTCTGCACCTTGAAGCTTTGGCATGGATCAGCTCAGCTCCTGCTTCTGCTTCGAGTGGGATCTCCTTAGAGTGGGAGGTTCCCAGACCCACACTTTCGGATCTGGCGTCTCTCCCTTCTCTGATTGGATCAGCTTTCAAGGTTATGGAGAGAGCTATGACTGCAGCAGTCAGCTCCTTCCTACTCAGAACACACTTTCCTATCATGCTTATGTTCAGAGTCTCAACCAGTCCCTCAACAAGGACAATGAGTACCTAAATCTCAGAAATCCCAAATGGGAATATCCTCTTCTTCTGATACTTACCCAGATCATACCACTGAGGAGGTCCTTAAGAACAAGAAGTTTAAGAGGAAGCAGATTCCCTGAATGAATCTATCACAGAAGACACAGACTTTGATGAGGGTGAATGATCCCCAAGATCACCTCCTGATGGAGACATCCTGGAATTCTTAAAACAGAGAGGTGAATGGAAGTCCAGCAATCCTTCGTCTGAGGAATTGGTGTACCTCTAGGCTTTTGGTACTTGCCCATCTACCTATTGGGTGACTCTGCTTGCCGATGAGCACATTGAGTTGATCTCTCAGTAGGCATGGAAGGCCCCTGACACCATTCAACATGTTTCCTGGAGACCCAACAAAATCATCACTGCCCCGGAGGATAAACAGTTTTGGTTGAAAGGTTTGCCTGTTGATGCCATGGTCATAGTGGCAGCATCCATATGGGAACTAGCTGAGGAGATCTCCTATATCCATCCACCCAAAAAGAAGTTTTGGGAGATAGATAGGTTTAGGAAATAGGTTTATACTTCTTCGACCTTTGTGCTATGGTCCTTTAATTTCCTGCAACATTTCACCAGGCTGCAGGTCGCAGAGGGATCTGATTAAGGAGCTCTCAGATACCCTTTCAGGATACATCTCTGAAGAGGTTCAGGAATCTGAGGTCTGTCAGTTGGCTACCCTTCACTCTGTATCCAGCTCGTCCATGAGGCTTATTTCTCATGCAGCCGAAGTGATGATAAGAGCAGCAGGTTCAGGAGTTTCCATCAGGAGACATGCCTGGAAGTGCTTATATGACTTTGCAGAGCCCTTCAAGTCTTCATTCATCGATGCTCCCTTTGACGGCACATCCTTGTTTGGCCCTAAAGTTAAAGAAACTTTGTCCAGGTGTGAGAAAGACAGAGAGACCCTGTCTGTCATGGGTGTACATTTTTCCCACTCCTCAATGATCCTTTTCAAGGAATCAGTGAAGTACTTGAAAGATGTGGTTCAAAATGTCCCAAGGGTTCTTCCAAGACACATGTGGAGGTAGTTCTCCTTGGGCAGAGGGGGAACTTCATTAGTAGATGCCACCCTTGTGGCAAAGGAGGTGCACAAAACCAAGGATCCAGAATTTCTTTCTTTGGTAAACACATTCAGCACTCCTGAAAGGAGGCCCAGTTGTCTTCTTCAGGAGGCAGACGGGGGTCATCTACCCCTGCACCAGACAGCCTGGCTAGAAATAACATCAGATACCTGGGTGCAGAGGATCATTCCCAAAGGTTATATTATTCCATTTTCCCTTCCACCTCCCAATTCACAAAAGAATCCCCAGACCCCAATGTCCCATACGATCAGAGGGAACAAGCAGTATTACAAATTCAAGAGCTGCTAGAAAAAAAGAGTCATCCAAGAAGTCCCATCAGACCAGAGAGAATCTGGAACTTGCTCAAGATTCTTTTTAGTGCCAAAAAAAGACAGGGACTGGAGACCAGTTTTAGATCTCAGTATTTTAAACAAGTCAGTTCATCAAACAAAGTTCCGGATGGTCATGGTTCAGTTCATTCTTCCATTTTTGGAACAGAACAACTGGATATGCTCAATAGACCTTCAGGATGCATGCTATCATATAAAAATGAACAGGTGATCCAGAAAGTTTCTACATTTTTGGGTGGGAGCTTGTCACTACCAATTCAGAATCCTGCCCTTTGGTCTCACCACAGCCCCCAGGGTGTTTACCAAGTGCATGGCAGTAGTAGCAGCTCATTTGAGACTGCTGGGATTCTGGGTGTTTCCATACTTAGACAACTGGCTCATTACCACTCCAACAAGGCAACAACTGCTAGAAGCAAGAGAGCAGGTTCTCCAGACTTGTTCCCATCTGGGGATAACCATAAACTATGAGAAATCTCACCTCAAACCAACTCAGACCTTGGAGTTCATAGGAGCAATCCTGAATACAAAGACAACAACAGCCTCTCTCTACAATGAGACTACAGAAAATCAGATCACAAGTTATGAAAATAATTCACAGCAAGAAGGTATCTGCACACCTAGTTGTACAGACCTTGGGGTCCATGGTGGCAGCTATAACACTAGTCCCTTTAGCCAGATTTCATATGAGAATTTTACAATGGCTGCTTGCAACACAATGGTCGATATTAGATCAACCAATGTCAACTTTGATTCAAGTTACTAACATTTGCTAGAGAGATCTCAAATGGTGGATACAATTGGATCAAATCATAAAAGGCTGTCCATTCATCACCTCTAATCCCAAGGTCACAGTGACCACAGATGCTTCTCAGTTTGAGGGGCATTATCTGGGGAACACTGTCCAAGGCACTTGGTCCCTCATAGAGGCCAACTTGTATATCAATGTCCTAGAGATGAGAGCAGTGCTTTTAGTGCTGCAGGCCTTCCAGGATGCTGTCCTTTCAGGGACAATTGCAGTTGAAGTGGGCAACATGTCAGTAGTTTGGTACAGCAACAAGCAAGGAGAAACCAAGTCCTGTCCCTGTGTCGAGAAGCACTCAGAGTGTGGCAGTGGGCGATCTCATCCAACTGCTTTCTCATAGCAATGCATATTCCAGGGATGTCCAATATGATAGCAGACAAGTTGAGCAGATGCATACTCCTGCCTCATGAGTGGTTTGTCAATCCAAATGTGACGGAAATAATTTTTTATCGATGGGGCCAGCCTTGTTCCAATCTCTTTGACTTCCCCTAAACAACAAGTGCAGCAACTATTTTGCCCTAATCTCCCCTCAACAGGAATCACCGAGGGATGCTGTAGTCCACAACTGGCCCTCCTGTCTTCTTTATGCCTTTCCTCAGACTCCTTTAATTGCAAAGATCCTACAGAAAGCAATCAGGTTGAAGAGCAAGGTAATTTTTGTACCTTATTGGCCTCAACAGATTTGGTTTCCCTTCCTTTGGCCTCATCTAATTCACCCACCTTGGTTTCTGGACCTGGTTCCAGAACTCCTATCCCATCCAACAGGCATGATTCATCCAGACATCTTGGACCTCATGCTGACAGCTTGGTCTCTCCAATTCCATTAATAGCCAGACAATCTATGCTCTCTTCACCTGTCTGTCACATTCTTTTGGCCTCTCACAAACCATCTGTGTGGAAACTTTACAACAGTAAATGGAAAAGGTTTGTACTTTGGGCAGGTCTAAATAAAGCTGACCCATTTTCAGCACCTATTAATAAGATTCTTGCATTTTTAGCCTCTCTGTTCAATGCAGGGGCGTCATCTTCTACTATTAAAGTTCGGTTAGCAGCCATATCCAATTTTCATATTGGATTTGAAGACTTATCTCTTGTTTCTCACAAACTTTGTAAAGCTTTTTTGAAAGGTAATCTTCTGTTGAAGCCTCCCTAGAAAGATCCAACCCTTCCTTGGGAAACTGAACTTGGTGTTGGAAACAGTCATACGGCCTACTTTTGCACCAGCAGCAGACTGTGATCTTAAACTTCTGTCCTGGAAAAAAGTTTTCTTAGTTGCCATCACTTTTGTCAGAAGGATTTCAAAAATTCAAGCCTTGTCTTGTAATCCGCCAATTTTGTTTTTTCACAGACACAGGGTTGCGCTAAGAACCAACCCCTCCTTTGTACCAAAGGTGGAATCAGAAGTCAACATCAACCAAACCATTAACCTATCAGTGTTTTTTCCCCAAATTTGCTAATAAAGGTGAATACTGTATACACTTATTAGATGTTCCTAGACAATTATGGTTTTATCTTCACAGGACAAAAGATATCAGAAAATCTGACCAATTATTTATCTCTTTCTCAAATACAAAACTTGGAAAATCTGTGAGCAAAGTGACATTGGCAAGATGGCTAACAGCTTTCATTTATTTAATCTACAAAAAATGGGATTGCTTTATCAAATCCTATAAAAGCACATCCCACTAGACCTGTGGCAACTTTAGTTGTCTTCCAGTCTAGAGCCTCCATGGATGATATTTGTGCAGCAGCAACCTGGGCTACTCTCCATACTTTCATTACTCATTATAAATTAGATCTGGTTTCCAGGAGAAGAGCATCATATGGGTCAATGGTGCTCAGACACATCCTTCCTTGAATCCACCCAGGATTAAATGTAGCTGGGGACTCTGTCCCACAGGCTGAGGATAGAATGAAAATTGACATCAGATAAAGAAGTTATGTACTCGCCATAACGTTCCATCTGTGTTGTCCATTTTCATTCTTCCTCAGCTCACCTCTCTCCAACCCCCATGCCCTTGGATTTCTAGAGGAATGGGTGACTAACAGATTATTATCCTTGGTATATAACTGTGGTTCTAGAAGTCATCTCAATGAATGTTTTACAAATAATATTTCCCTTTGTCTATCAGCAAACTCAATCTGAGGTAACTGGGTTAGGTGCATTATACGTAAGGGATAAGCTCAAGAATTTTTTGGTTACCATGAGTTATGATACCGTCTGAGTCAGTTCCGAGAACCAAACCCACAGGTTGAGGAAGAATGAAAATGGACAACATAGATGGAACATTATGGTGAGTACATAACTTCTTTTTTATTTCCTATTAAGGTAAAAATGTCAGCCAGGGCCTATTTCCAGATGGTTGTCTCTGTCTGTTTCTTTTTGTTATTCCCACCATAAGAAGGTACTTCCAGGCACAGTCAAGGGTCATTCTACTAGTGCCTTGGCTTTTTCAGTGGCTTTTTGGAATGGGGGATTCTAGAAGCATTCTAGAGACAGCTAGCTACTTGATCCTCTATACATGCTTTTACAAAACAGATTCCTTTTCCAGGTGTAGAACAGCTTTTGCTAGGACCATTCTCCAGGGGCTTTGGGACCTTCATCCTTTCTCCTCCCATACAATATAAGCTCTGGAATTCTATTCATACTGCTTAAGCATCTACAACAGTTATTTAATGATGAAAATAGTACATATCTTTAAATAAACTGACCATAATAATAGATCTTCAAAGAAATCACTGTTGATGTAACCACTGTCTCCATTCCCCTTATTTTTATATGCGTTTTTGCCAGTGTGAAGACTTTACGTGTTTATACGTAACATTTCCTTTTTTATTATGACCTTAGCCTTTCTTTTTTTCCTCTTAGCAAGAAAATTTTGAAGATTTTGGCACCCAGACATATGATTTTCTCCCTTGGAAGTTTGTGCCTTCAGTTGTCTGGGCGGGTGTGGGGGGTAGCTCAAAGCTTTGGAAGACTGGCCACTGTTATATCCCAGGTAGGATATAAGTAATACAGCTTAGGCTACTGCAGCAGTGATTTATCTGAACATCTGGTGTTATGATAAGTTTACTTACACAACTGTACTTTACTCCAAGGAAAGCAGAATTCAACTTCTGATTTGCAGTAATATAAATGAAATACTTATTTGTGTGTCATGCTTAAAATTTTAAGTATTCTGTCAGGGAAAGTATGCTCAGAAATGTTGTGCCATTCTTTTTTGTAATGTTCTAATGGTGTATCTCATTTTAAACTGTTCTTTTTCCAGATATTCTTCTTACTCCTGCCAGGAAAACTTCCAGTACTTTAAACTTTCCAGAACATAAAAAGATGTATGGGAGTGATGATTGCATCCAATAAGATAATTAAGAACTCAAAAGGTAATGTCACAGAATTATCTAAGACCTCTTGAGTAGTTGACTAGCTGACAGTGTTGAAATAATCCTTTCTACTGTGCTAAACATGTATCATTTAAGGCTATAATTTTCCTCCCTTATCACTGACTGTTGTCTATACATGACATATGTACACATACATTAATAGAAAAGAAAACAAAGTGTAGTGATATTTTCATTATATTTATGCATTATACATATTTGTATTCTTTTTAAAGGAAAACTCCAGCTTCTCCTACAGTTTCACTCAACTCTTAGGTTGCTTTTTCCCTACAATATGATTCCAGTACTGTGTAGGTACCTGAAACCTGCTTGTACTTTATAAAACTTTCATTTCCTCACTTTGGTATCAAAGGAAGAGAGAGAAACCACATACTTTGTTAAGCTTAACTTCTCACATAAGTTGCAGATGAATTTATCTACAACTACATAACATACCACAGACATAGAGAAATTTGTAGTCAGGAGCTCAGGCTGCTGTAAATAAGACATAGATGTGTGAAACTGTTTTCCATTGCTTTTATTACAAAGAGGAAGAAAACTTACACTGATTCACAGCTGCTTCCAATGTAGCTATGCCTTTCATAGCAAAACAGAGCAAGTAGATCAGTCAATAGTTTAAAGGCAGTTGTCACCTCTTTTGACAAATCAATGTGATGACAGTATTGAAATGCTAAGCTTTAAACTTTATAATGTGTGTTGTTTATATTACTTTACATTTTAAGATGACTTAAATGTAGTATCAAAAATGTCTCACCTCACCTCAGGCTTTGTGCCCACTGAATGGTGCACAGCAACAGTTATCCCACTCCACAAAGGTGGAGCCACCACGGACCCTGGGAACTACCGCCCCATTAGCCTGATGAGCCTGGTCTGCAAGGCTATGGAGCGTATCATCATGGAACTTATAAACAATTACATTGGTAATCTCCAAACTCTGGACCCTACCCAGTTCGGGTTTGTAAAAGGCAGATCATGTCTCCTAAACCTGATAGACTTCTTTGAAGCGGTCACCAAAGCCGTAGATGAGGTAAGGTGGTTCACACAACCTATCTAGATCTTGCCAAGACTTTCGACACTATCCCCCACTCTGGAATTATAGACAAACTTACTAAACTAGGTATAAATCCCTATGTCACAAGATGGGTTGCCAACTGGCTCACTGACAGAACCCACGCTGTGAAAGTAGCAGACTCTAAATCCAACTTCAGACCAGTGACAAGTGGAGTACCACAGGATTCAGTCCTAGGTCCTCTCCTGTTTGGTATCTACTTCTCTGAAGTACAGGCTAACACAGAAGGTCTTTGGCTAACAAAGTTCGCAGATGACTACAAACTAGGAGTCATAATTAAAACTCCTAACGATGTGGACATCCTACAAAAGGGCCTCACTGAGACAGATGCCTGGTGTCAAAGCCATGGCCTCAAGCTCAATGTCAAAAAGTGCATTATCATCCCTTTTGGTAAAAACTCTGTACCCATGAACTACCACATAGGCGGTAGTCTACTTAACACCAAAAGTGCGATGAGACCTTGGGATACAGGTGGACAGTAGTCTCTCCTTTGATAATCACATCGCCACAGTAGTCAGGAAATCCTTCTACGTGGCACACCTCATCACAAAAGGTTTCTCATCCAGGAAAAAAAGAGGTCATTGCTCCCCTCTACTCATCACTCATTAGACCCATTATAGAGTACAACACCCCTTTTGGTATGTACCTCACAAGACATCTACAACAACTGGAAAGGCCACAGAAATACCTGACAAAGAGGATTACCAGCCTCAAACAGATGCCCTATGCAGATCGTCTCAAAAAACTCCAGCTTTACTCTGTAGCATATCATCTACTCAGAAGCGATCTCTGCCTAACATACAAAGCTGTGTCAAACCCAGAATGGTTGGACATGCTCCACGTAAAGAAATCCCAATCCCTCCAAGCTACACGCTCTAGGGACCTAAACCTTGTCAGCACAATAAACAGAACATGCTGGAGGGATAGATTCCTGTCCCAGAGACTTTCCATACTCTGGAACAAACTACCTATCTATATCAAACAAAGCTCCTCATTAGCACTCTTCAAGAAAAATCTTGATGATTGGATGGGAGATAGGAAATTCACCCCGGGGATCACTTCTGTGGCTCTGCTTGACAGGGGCACAGGAAAATAATTTTCTTGGGTCGCAATAGCCAGGGTACCATTTGGCTAGGCTTATATAGCCCCTAGGGCCAAAGGCTAGTACCTACCTATGAACCTATGTCTGTGACATTTAGAAAAAAGTCAGAAAATATTTTTCTTGTAATTCTTGTAAAGTGTCAGCACATTTACCAAAGTGTAGAGGGAGGGGCTGTCAATTCATTTTGGACTACAAAAAGGTACTTTGAACAAAGGCCTGCAATTTAGCAATTGTTTTGGTTGCAGCTGTATAATTCCTTAGTATACTATAAAACAAGCTCTGAGACACACACAAATGAGTGCCATTCAAGAAATAAAAAAAAGCAGCCCTGTTATAAACAGTATATAAGATGACAGTGACTGACACTAATCCCATTATATGTCAATGAAATGGGAATGCACCATTACTTCCTTATGTCTATCATGACTCATATAAAGCAGACTTGAAATGGACTATGGGAAAGAGAATGGCTTGAAGAAAAATAAGATCACATTGATATGTCAAGCCCCACTGACAGGCATTTTGCAGAAAACGTATTAAAATTCTGTAAGAAGCAGTCAGAGTGATTTTAAGATGTTAAAATAACTCATACATGTGCTGACACCTGGCTAAAACCACACATTACAAACTCTGAAATTATTCCACCTGGCTACCAAGCTCTCCTATTGGATCGCCAAAACAAAAAAGGAGGTGGTGTAGCATTAATATACAACTGCCTGCTGAATCTCTCCCCTTACCAGAATACCATTCCTCAGTTTAATAATGCCGAACTAACCATTGGAATCCTCAAAATGAACAACTTTAAAAGTATCTGTATTATAGCCATTTATATTCCCCCTGGTGAAAACATCGCGACCCTAGAAAATATTCTCTTATGGGCTTCAAAAAATATCAAACTTGAGACTTACATTCTAGGTGATGTCAACATTGACTGGAATAAAATTAATAACAATACTCCCACTCTCTCTATTAATCTTTATAACTTTACTCAACTAATAAACAGCATTACTAGACCCAACAAAAATAACCCACCAGGGTCCATCCTAGACTGGATCCTAGTCAGCCATCCTAATAAGATCTCCAACTCTGGTACTTTACCTCATTCAATAAGTGACCATCTTCCAGCCTTTATTCTCCGAGCTGCCCAACACCTCCCTCACCAACACCAATATGCCCACACTCGCAATCTCACTAATTTTAACCCCTCTATATTCTCTGAAACCCTTAAACTAACTAACTGGGATATCCTTAAAACTCTTCCTCTAGATGACGCAGTGGTAAGCTTCAATACTACCTTCCTTAAAATCCTAAACTCTCAAGCCCCACCACGAACAAAACGAATAAAACAAAACTCTGCCCCTTGGCTAAGTAAGGACACTAAAACTCTTATGCATCAAAGGGACAAAACCTGGAAAATTTATAACAAAAATAAACACCCATATACACTCCTTCAATATAAGCAACTCCGCAATCTAACCAAAAAACTTTTCACAAAAGATAAAAAATCCTACTACACTAAACTACAGTCTACCCTCTCAAAAGATCCCCAAAAATTCTGGAATTCCATTAACTCCCTCTTACACCCAGGCTCCAAATCCAATCCCTGTCCCAACAACAACAAGACCGACACAGAAATTGCATCCCTTTTTAACTCCTTCTTTACCAATTCTATAGCCGAATTGACCAAAACCTTCTCAAAATCTACACCCTGCCCTCCACCCAATCCTTCTCCCCCATCCTCTCCCCACTCCTGCTCTCCTAATCCCCTTCCCACTTTCCACTTAAAACTTGTATCCACCAGCTATATTAAAAAGCATCTGACCAAACTCAAGCCTTGCTCTAATGCCCCCGACAATATCCCATCTCTCTTTCTCAAACTTGCAGCTGATGGCATTGCTATACCAATCAGTATTCTCATCAATAGATCCATCCAAGAATCTTATGTTCCCAAACTATGGCGAGCAGCTTACATCCTGCCTCTTCATAAAGGAGGCAAAAATAATAGCACTTCTAATTTCCGCCCAATAGCCATTCTTTCCCCAATTTCTAAATTGCTGGAAAAATGTATCCACCAGCAACTCATGCCCCACCTACTAAATAACCATCTCCTTACCCCTACTCAGCACGGCTTCCGTCCTGGCCACAGTACCATTACTGCTCTACTCTCTTTCTTAGATATTATCAACCATGCCCGTGACTCTAGAGACATTGTCTCCACTGTCCTTCTCGATCTTTCCAAAGCATTTGACATTGTATCACACACACTCCTTCTCAACCACCTTTCTAACCTCAATCTGTCTATTGATTCCCTTTCTTGGTTCAAAAGTTATCTGTCAGACAGATCCCAAGCTGTGAAATGGCAAACAGGGACCTCTTCCTTCCTTCCTACCCCCACCGGAGTTCCACAGGGCTCTACTCTCGGACCTATACTCTTTAACGTGTTCATCAATAATTTTCACTCTGCAATTCCTCACTCTCAAATAGTCCAATATGCAGATGACTCCACTCTAGTCTGCTCTACCTCCGGCCTTCCCGAACTCCAGTCCAAGACCCAATTGGCCTTCACTGCTACAGAGAATTGGATGCTTCTAAACCATCTCTCCCTTAATGCCAATAAATCCCACATCATCCTCTTTCCCCCCTCTAAAGCTCCTCTACTTGATAAATCCTCTTTCAAGATTACAAGCCTCACCCACTCCACAATAGAAGTTGTTACTCATGCCAAGCTACTTAGTGTTACTATTGATGAACACCTGAAATTTAATACTCATGTTCAACTAAATATAAAAAAACCCACCAGAAGCTTGGTATGCTTTATAGAAACACTAACTTCTTAACATTAGCTACAAGACAAACCCTCGCTTCCACCTTCCTTCTACCTTCTTTATTATATGGTGCTCCTCTTCTAATGAACCTAACAGCTTCCATCTCCTCTAAACTAGAAAGTTGCTACAACAAAATTGCCAAATTCGCCACTAACTCTTCTCATTCTACTCACCATTGCATCTCCCGCCATAGTCTCCAGTGGCTCGAACTCCCTAATCATCTTGACTACCTCCAACTTACTACTGCCCACAAACTAGTTTTCAAACCCAATGCTTGCCCAGCTCTTTCGAATATCCTACCTTTCTATACTCCTCTCAGGCCCCTAAGATCAGGCCACAAAAATCTTCTTTCTGTACACAAGCCTAAACGACCACCTAGTCACCTACTCCTTTCTTATACTATAGCAAAGAAATGGAACCTGCTTCCTCCCCAGCTAAGAATCACCACAAGTCCTGAACAATTCAAATGTCTACTACATTCTCTCCTCCTCCAAAACAGGAAATGTAATTGTATACTTCCCACCTAGGTCCTATTACTTTCCTAGTTTCTACTTTCCCCCTCCTGCTCCCCATACTCTACATTTCTTTTTTTTTCCCCTATATTAATCTCGCTGCAGATACCCTTTAAATCCTCACTTCCCCTCTGCTTATATGCCTTCTCCTGCTACTCATCTTTTCCCTCTTCTCTCAGCTACTCAATCTGCATTCTTCTACCAATGTGTACATATATATATATATATATATATATATATATATATATAATATTTCACTTTATTAAACTGTTTAAGTGTGCAATATTAAGGAATATGCAGCTTTAAAAGTGCAAAGTGTTTGTTACATGGAGCTTTTCTCCCCGGGCCTCCACTGAAAACGGGCCTTCGGGCCCAGTGGACATCCCCGGTTATCAAACTGGAAATAAATAAAATAAAACAGAGAGAGAGAGAGAGAGTGAAAAATAGATTTTCCTTTAATAATTATAATTCAGTCCAACATTATATTTATTGTTCAATTCCTGCCTTCCCTTAAATTTTACTCTTTCTCCTGAATATTATTCTGCATGTATTATTCTAACAACTTCCATTTTGTTTGTTTGTTTGTGTCTTTCGGCTTTTTCCCTGTTAGGGGACGCCACAGCGGAACTCCGGTCCACTAATGATTGGTAGTGGATTTTTACGTACCGGGTTACCAGCCCCGACACACAACCTTCAACGAAGGCACACCCCATTCACGTATGCCTCCGCACAGAAGACGCTCTAGCTGAGAATCGAACGGGACAACATCTTGCTATGAGGCGACAACGCTACCGCAGCACCACCACCGCAGTTCTAACAAATTCCATTTATTTCTATTTAATTTGCTCCATTTCTCTAAAGCTCATACTTCCAGTTATTTTATCTCCTTTAGAATATTCAGTACTTCAACTGTAGATGGTTTAGATTTTGATTTCCATTTTCTAGTAATTGCTTTTTTGACAACATTAAACTTAGTAAGGCCTTCTTATGTGTGGGCAATTCCAATCATATATTCCACTCAAAAGAATAATTTCCTTAGGTGCAATCATTTGCTCCCCCAAAGTTTCTGACAAATACTCTGTAGGGAATTTGTAAAAATTGCTAACTTGTTACATTCCCCCCAAAAATAGAAAACATGTTCCCAGTTACCTCTCTCTTTCTGTCACACCTGCAGAATTTGCTTTCTACCTAAGGAAAAAATGCTCTGAAATCTGCTTGAGGTATAAAATACCTATGCAAACACTTCCAAGCAAAAATCATAAACCTTGTAGACTTTCCTGTATTGTTGGAAGCCATACAGATATCCTTCCATTGTTCCTTTGTAGGTTGCCTTTCCAGTCTCTCTTCCTATTTTTTCTAACCTCTGATTGATTCTTATAGTTATACAATATTTTATATGCCTTACTAACTATCCATTTTTTTAAATAGCAGCTTCTGTTATATAGTCAACTAAAACCTCTACCACAGCTGGTCATTCACTTACCATTCCCATATCCCTTTCATTTTGTCTGTGCTCTCTTATAAAAAATAAAGAGTATTGAATTATATTAAGACGTGTTGAGTGCAAATAACAGTGATACATAAGACACATTTGGATAGAAAAGAGCATGTGAATTTGGCATAGAAAGGCTTTCAGAATGGATATTCGGCATAATATCAAGGACAAAGGAAAAGGGAAGTATTAATACTGATTGAGAGAGTGACTCCAGTAGCAATAGAAAAAGAAAAAAATACAATAATGGTTGATTTGTTGAAGTTAGAGGTTATTGGCAGAGAAAGAGGATTGCACTGGGTTGTATTTATATTCTACCTAAAACTATTGTTATTGAGCTTAGGAGAATTTGGGAGGAGGATAATTAGTTTTTCAGATGGGAATATTATTTATAGGTAGGGAGTATAACCTGATTTGCAGTGCTGAGGATTTATTGGGGGACCTAGGAGGAAAATGTAACCAAGGAGGCTAAATTTCTGAAGAACTATATGAGAATATTTGGTATTGAAAATATAAATGTAGTAGCAGGAACTCAGAATTTACATGTCATCCTTTAACATCATTCATTTAACATCAACTAAATTTAACATTAACATAAATTTAACATCATTCGATAACATTCTGTGCAATATGCCAAGTTAGCATTCCATGCAATTTGAAATTTGTCTGATTTTGATCTGTGCAATATATTATCTATGCAATATTTTGTACTGATGAAGACATTTAAGTGGAATAGTCTTGGTGCATGCCATTGTACTTGTTACTGCACTGCATAAATGTCTTACTGTTGTTATTGTTGGATTAGCATTACTATATGTGTTACTGTAGTATTACTGTCAGTATATGATGTATACACACTGAGTTCAAAATAATGCATTTTCGTTAAGCTGCAGTGTTGTGCGGTCTGAATGACAAAGTTCACTTTGTCTTTGATCATGCCTCAAGATACAATATTTCTGCTAGGTTAGATAGAAATTATATTTCACAGGCACATCTGCATTTAATAGAAAGGTTTGCTATCAATAACGTTATCAGATTGTGCACCAATGAAAACTTAGATAAAGATAAAGGGTAATGATGTGAAAAATAAACAGTGCTGCCTTCTTACTTACTTGTTAAAAAAGGAATTTGAGGAATGGACAGTTGATTTGATTCAAGTGTTATTAGGGTAGATACAAATTACTTAAAAGGGATAGTTAAATTGTGGAGTAAAATGAAAAAGGAGTTTTAAAACATGGTAGAAATAAGACACAGAGAGACAGAGATATGGGAAAGAAATAATATTACATATTTATAGAGACTAACAAAGGCTAGTTCTCATAGAACTAAAAGAGTAGCAACTGCAGAATGCTAGAGGAAGAATAAATGGGTATTTGGAGAAAATGTTTGAATTTAAAAGGGTTGCTGTTAAGCAGCTACTTTCTAGTAACAACTAGAGAGTGAAAATCTTAGCACAACTACTTATGCATCAAAATGTATTAAGAGTTTGTAGACAAAGTTAGGCAGCCCATGACAATAAAAAAGTTAATCAGAGACCTTATATTGATATTAGAGAGATTTTGGAAATGTTATGAAAATGTGTACAAAGCCCAAGAATGGAGAAAGCAAGAAAAGCCACAAATAGAAGGTTAGAGGAAGATGTGACTCAATAAGCAATGTCTAAGAATGAAAGAGATAAGCATGATGACCTGATGTTGTCCTCTTTATTCTTCCTCACTGATGGGTTACAGCTCCGATCCTCAGATCCAACTCAGCCACATTTTCCAGACTTGAGATCCTAGTCTTGAGCTTCTTCCTCTTCCCATAATGCACTACACTATCTCTAATTCCTCAGATCTCATTTGCCACTGAAGTATCTGGAGATGGTCATCTTCCGCTCTCGAGCTTTGCAGTGGGAGATAAGTGCGTCTTTCATAATATCCTAAATAAATTCTTTCTCTCATTCCTTTACAGAATTTAATCTTATGTCTTTCCCTCCCTTGCAGCTATTATTTCTTGATTCCTTTTGTTTCAGGAAACTGTTTCTTCCCTTTTTAGTCTTCTTATTGCAGTCGTTGGTATCTTAACTTCTTCACTTTGCTGTTTTTATTCCAGTTCCCATGTTAGTGGTGTGGCCTTGGCTTGCCTTTTTTTAAATATCCACGCTCTTTCTAGAAGTTACGGAGCTTCTACAGTAAAACTGCTTTTTCTGTGATGGACTCATCCTATGCTCTCTACCACACAGAAACAAGAATAAAAAAATAATAAAACAATAAAATTTATTTTGTGTATGCAGTGTTATTGGGGTTTCAGTCCCCCACTACTGGCTAAAGGCCCCTTCAAAAGGTCAAAATTTGCAGTGTCTTTGTCTTATAGGACTTAGAGAGAAAAAGACTGATCTAAACGTTAATGCTAATGCAGTTATGGAGGTGTTGGATCTTAGGTCTGTTTGCAACCTGTCCTTCTTTGGAATTCATACCTGTCAACTGTCCAGATTTTTAGCTCATATTTTTGGTCTGCTCCTTGTACAGTTTGTGGTTCTCTATATCAGATCACTTGGATGATTTGAGGATTGGAGTCACTATGTTGTGACATACATTTGAGTTTCAGATTTCATATCCCTCAGAAAATGCATGTTATGGAAGACACTGTTACTCTATCAACTTTCTGGTGAGAGGTACGTTTTGGATCCGATGCAAAATTTGTAGGTTCTCTCATTTGTGGACCCTGGTCCTTCACCAAATACTAAGTGCTCTACAGGTCTGGATCCAGTCACCTTTTCTGATCTAAGTAAAAATACAAAGTCGCTGTTACCCAAAGGTCTGCTCCAAAGGAAATACGAAAGATAGATGAACGAAGTAACACACTGGAGTCTGACCACCACAATAAATGGAATGATTTATTTTCAGACAAGCGCTTTCACGTGTATCAAACACGCTTCTTCAGATCCTTAGCAAATGCATTCAAATAGGCTGTGCATATATATATATATATATATATATATATATATATATATATATATATATATATATACTAAGTGACTTTTCTTTAATTAGACAGTATAATTGATCAATCAAACAATTAAACAAATAAAACAATTTAAAACCATTAAAGCAAGAGCAACATTTAACACAAGACAAAGCAAGGCTATATGTTCTGTTCAGCAAGTTTGTGTAACAAGTATATGTAAAAACATAACATAAAACATCATAAAAAGCACCTTGGGAAAGCTCCTAACTATGATTTGTATATAAAACTGTTCATTTGATATAAATCAATATAAAATAGAGTATTGCATGTATGATAGTTCCAAGACTAGTACGTGGAACATACACCTTAATCATTGAACAAAACAGGTACTGAGACTTGCGAGAATTCACAGAGTACCAGTGCTGACAGGTTACTATCCATAAATGCATTGTATCCAATGAGAAACCGTATATTATGTATATAAATTACCAGGAAATATATCTCTGAACTAAAAAATGTATGTGTCTCATACCAATATAAAGAACTATAAAAACTGCCGTATGAGAAACATAACCGTTGAAATAAGATCAACGATCATGTGATGTAAAATGTTGGGACAGATATAAATGTATATAGTATAAAAAACATATGTTTGTTAAAACCTCTTCAAACAGAAAGAGCAACCTTCTCATTCTTCAGAAAATAAAGTGCTTGTGCATATAAATAATGTAAAACGCAGTTAAGTTGATATAAACAGTTCCAAACTTGTATAAGTTAACACTGTATAACTCAAAAATAGGTTCGGAGCACATAGTTCACTATATAGTAGAAGTTCAGTATATGCGAATCAAAAAATATGATGAATATCTAGGCAACTGACTGCAGGCATAAGTATGGATAACCATAAATATTAATAAATGTGAAAGAAGCAAAAATGCAGAGCCATTAAAATTCAATAACAAATATATGCTAACATATAAAAATATAACATTGCTCATATTATAAAATGACATGTGAACATGTTATGAACTCACAAACGTGTACAAAAATATACTCATGGTGTGTGAGTGTAAGTTTAAATATCTATGCATATTTGTATAAAATGACTATAGGAACAGCTATAAGAGTCAGAACCTCAGCATAACCTTCATGAATAATAAATAAATAAGTAAGTAAATAAATAGGTGAAGGAATGAATTGATTAATCTAAAAGAACAAAAATGATACAACCACTGGAATAAAAATCCTGGTATTCATTGAATCAATTGTAAAATGTAATAAATGAATAAAATCTATAAAAAAATGTAAATAAATATATAAATAATCTGATGAAAATATGAGAGCAAAACTCAAATACTCAATTCATCGTACAATGAAAATATATATACATACATAAATTATACTACTATCTACATGTTAAATATCAATGCCTTTGTACGTGGAATGCAAATATGCAGTAAAGAAAATGCAACTTAAAAACATATATGTATGCCCAGGACAAAACATGACATAGATGATGTGCTATGCTAAACAAAAATAGGTGAGCCCCTAACATTGTTCACCATGGCTTGCTTGACCATGAGAGGCACTCTGTTACTGTCAAGGTGCCTACCAGAAAATAAGTCATGCTTCCAAAATAACTATAGTAAACCTTTATTTAGCACTACGTGCTTTCAGTGGAGCCCTTACACCCACGTACTGATTTAATCCCAGGTCATATTGAGCCTTAAGCATAACGATCCTGGAAAGCTCAACTTGCTCTAAATCATTGAAAATGTCTCCCTCTCTCACACAGGGTGTAACCACCTGTAGGACTCTGAAGACAAAGGAATGTCCTGAATTGTTCATAATATGTTTCGCTAAGGCATTTTTAATGTCACATTTCTTAATGTCATTGACATGTTCCTGTATCCTTTCCTTTAGAGTCCTAGTTGTCATTCCAACATAAAATGCTCTGCATGTTTGGCAGGTAGCCAAATATATCAAGTTCCTGTCATCACATGTAGCTAGAAAATGTGGTTCGAACTTGAAAGTTAATGTAGGATGTTCAAATAATTGATCATTCGTAATCGTAATGCATATGCTGCATTTCATACAGGGAAATGTGCCTAATCTCTTGTCCTTGGGAGCTCTAGATCTCTTGTTAGAGCTACATGGTTCAATGCATAGTAACCTACTGAGATTTTTACTATTACGATAAGTAAAGGAAGGTGTAGGACCTACTATCTCTGCTATCCGTGAATCTGTTAAGAGAATATGCCAATTCCTGAAAAAAACATCTCTAATATGTTTAATATCACTAGTGTATCTCAAATTGAGTCTTATTCTAGAACTGTCAAAAATTCTTCTAGAATATCTAGAATGTTTGTTAGCTTTAATATTTCTGTTTACTGTTTTCCTATCATATAAAATATTTTCTTTAATATCCTGTACTTTCACTGAGTCATAGCCCCTGTCAATGAAGCAGTCTTCCAAAAATTTACCGTTTGTGTAGTTCATCATCTGTTTTACACAGTCTTCTAATTCTGATAAACTGACTTTTGACTATGCTATCAAAGACAAACCTGGGGTGCATGCTATTATACTGAAGTAGTGTATTCCTCCAGCATTCTTTCCTAAAAATAGTTGTTTCAATGGTATGTCGTACACCCTTAGAAATAGTTATATCTAGAAAGTCTATACTGTGAGGTGAATGGTTGACTGTAAATTTTAAAAAATCTGTGGTTGATTCCAAATACTGAACAAAGGAAAAAAGTTCATCTATACTGCCATGCCAAAACAAAAGTACATCATCCACAAACCTTTTATAAAGACTAATTTTCTTAAAGCTGTCATGAGTAAAGAGAAAAGTCCTCTCCCAATGTAACATTACTAAATTCGCGTATGTGTTAGCGCAGGGGGTGTCCATGGCCACCCCCCACTGCTGTAAATATAACTTTTCTCTGAACTTAAAAACATTGTTTGTAAGCACAAGCTCCATGATCGCACACAGTAAAGTTTCTTCACTTGTGCTAAACTTGTGACTCCTCTTTATAACAAACCTTAGAGCTTCTAATCCGAACGTATTCGGTATAGAGGTAAACAAATTCTTCACATCTAGAGTCACAAAAACATACTCTTCTGTTGTATCTTTGGAGAAATTGTTCAAATGCTCTAAAAGTTCATAAGTATCTTTCAGAAATGAGCCAGTGTCAGAGACCAAGGGTCTGAGTTTCTTCTCTAAGTATACAGATAGTGTCTCAGTAACCCATCCCTGGCCTACCACAATGGGTCTCATAGGAGGTGGAAAAAGGCCCTTGTGTATTTTAGGTAGGCCTTTAATGTAGGGTATTTTGGGCTTCTCAATGAAAAAATATTGATATAGATCGTAATCTGTCTGTCTACACATTACATAGTCATACAATTCTTGATGTACTGTATAAACAACCTTCTCAAACTCTGCATAACTTATTGGTTTGTAAGTGGCCATTTCATTCAACAATACTAGCATGCCACTAATGTAAACATCAGTATCTAGTAAAACTATGGCTCCTCCTTTGTCAGCTGATTTTACAATTAAATCACCAGCCCGTTTCAAGGAATAAATACTGTCCCATTCTTTAGTATAAGTGATAAAAAACATCGCAGTGTGTTTATAGTCATAGTAATACTTATAAAGTTCTCCTTCACAAATCTTTAGAAAACATTCCGCAACAGGCGGTGGTGCTGGCGTGAACACACTCTTCTTTTTAAAGACAGTGTTCACAGTGTTATTGGCAGAACCATCAATTCTATTGTTCTTATTGAAAAACAACTTCAAGGATATATTTCGAATAAAAAGTCTCAAGTCTGTGAGAACTTCGGATAGATTACTGACCTGAGCAGGGATGTAGTTGAGACCATGATTCAACAAATCATTGTCTGTTGGTGTCAATGTGTAGTTAGAGAGGTTAACTACTAAACTGCTCCATCTCTCATACGTCCTCTCCGGTCCTGTTGTTCCCCCGAATACTTCCTCTTTGTTCTCCCTCTGCTGTCGGACCTGCCTCTCATGACATGCTGATTGTGCACTGGGAGCGGTAAAAAACGCTCTATATTACTTTGGGCTATCTTCGGTTTAGCTCCTGGATTTAGCGTAGTAGAGCGTTAAAGGGCCAACTGATTAGGTGGTGGTGTATTGTCGGTTTCTGGTATAGAGGAAGGAGCAACTCCTGTTGATGACGTAGATATGCCTGGTGCTATGGCTGACAAAATTAAAGGGGAAATGTCTGGTCTGCTTGAAGGTACATCGCGTATATGAGTGTTAGTGGAAGACACTGAGTCGTTGTCCCTATTATCTCTATTTCTGGGCCAAACGAAAACTTGGCTATTGGTGAAGTCAAAATAGTCTCGTTGCAGTTTACGCAGCT
Organism: Protopterus annectens; assembly: GCF_019279795.1. Taxonomy (NCBI): domain Eukaryota; kingdom Metazoa; phylum Chordata; order Ceratodontiformes; family Protopteridae; genus Protopterus; species Protopterus annectens. The sequence continues at coordinate 339,878,944 of NC_056742.1, read as the reverse complement.
TAATCTGTTGTAATCTCTCCCCATAGGAAGAGGTTTGATTAAGTACAATATCAAGACGTTGCTCAAACATAGCCCCTTTAAATTTTTCAATGATGTCATTATACAAGGTTTCAGCTCTATTGTTAAGTTCGTTCTCCATCGGAGTGAAGTAGTCTATCAGTAGCCTCATATAGTTGTAACTTAACTCAAGGTTCATCTGCTGCCACCTTTTTAATAGGTCCGGATGGCTATTGCCATAGGTGGGCATGCAGAGAACCCTCATGCCCCTCGGCACAACTTTGAAATGTAAATATGCCTCTAAGTGTCTTCTCTGCCAAGAAAACCTTTGTAGTTTATAGAGCATGTTTTCTAACTCTTTCAAAGTCACATTGAAATCATGTACATTTTCATTATTAGTATTAATATTGTTTAAACCTGTTGTAGAGAGTTCCATCGATAAAAACGGGTTATCTCTCTTGTCCATAAGTGTCTCCCATCTCCTCTTCAGGTCTGTCTTCTCTGGTACATAGTCCAACTCAATTGTAGTGTTATCCATCGTGTGGACACAGCGACCAAAAATAAGGCAATGAAACAAGTAAAAACACAAAGTCGCTGTTACCCAAAGGTCTGCTCCAAAGGAAATACGAAAGATAGATGAACGAAGTAACACACTGGAGTCTGACCACCACAATAAATGGAATGATTTATTTTCGGACAAGCACTTTCACGTGTATCAAACACACTTCTTCAGATCCTTAACAAATGCATTCAAATAGGCTGTGCATATATATATATATATATATATATATATATATATATATATATATATATATATACTAAGTGACTTTTCTTTAATTAGACAGTATAATTGATCAATCAAACAATTAAACAAATAAAACAATTTAAAACCATTAAAGCAAGAGCAACATTTAACACAAGACAAAGCAAGGCTATATGTTCTGTTCAGCAAGTTTGTGTAACAAGTATATGTAAAAACATAACGTAAAACATCATAAAAAGCACCTTGGGAAAGCTCCTAACTATGATTTGTATGTAAAACTGTTCATTTGATATAAATCAATATAAAATAGAGTATTGTATGTATGATAGTTCCAAGACTAGTACGTGGAACATACACCTTAATCATTGAACAAAACAGGTACTGAGACTTGCGAGAATTCACAGAGTACCAGTGCTGACAGGTTACTATCCATAAATGCATTGTATCCAATGAGAAACCGTATATTATGTATATAAATTACCAGGAAATATATCTCTGAACTAAAAAATGTATGTGTCTCATACCAATATAAAGAACTATAAAAACTGCCGTATGAGAAACATAACCGTTGAAATAAGATCAACGATCATGTGATGTAAAACGTTGGGACAGATATAAATGTATATAGTATAAAAAACATATGTTTGTTAAAACCTCTTCAAACAGAAAGAGCAACCTTCTCATTCTTCAGAAAATAAAGTGCTTGTGCATATAAATAATGTAAAACGCAGTTAAGTTGATATAAACAGTTCCAAACTTGTATAAGTTAATACTGTATAACTCAAAAATAGGTTCGGAGCACATAGTTCACTATATAGTAGAAGTTCAGTATATGCGAATCAAAAAATATGATGAATATCTAGGCAACTGACTGCAGGCATAAGTATGGATAACCATAAATATTAATAAAAGTGAAAGAAGCAAAAATGCAGAGCCATTAAAATTCAATAACAAATATATGCTAACATATAAAAATATAACATTGCTCATATTATAAAATGACATGTGAACATGTTATGAACTCACAAACATGTGTACAAAAATATACTCATAGTGTGTGAGTGTAAGTTTAAATATCTATGCATATTTGTATAAAATGACTATAGGAACAGCTATAAGAGTCAGAACCTCAGCATAACCTTCATGAATAATAAATAAATAAGTAAGTAAATAAATAGGTGAAGGAATGAATTGATTAATCTAAAAAACAAAAACGATACAACCACTGGAATAAAAATCCTGGTATTCATTGAATCAATTGTAAAATGTAATAAATGAATAAAATCTATAAAAAATGTAAATAAATATATAAATAATCTGATGAAAATATGAGAGTAAAACTCAAATACTCAATTCATCGTACAATGAAAATATATATACATACATAAATTATACTACTATCTACATGTTAAATATCAATGCCTTTGTACTTGGAATGCAAATATGCGGTAAAGAAAATGCAACTTAAAAACATATATGTATGCCCAGGACAAAACATGACATAGTCTTTTCTGATCTGTCTTCGTGGAGCCGAGCTTTCAGAGTCAACATGTCTTCGGATCCAAACCTTGGTCTGACTGCATGCACTCTGACATTCAGGCTCAGTGAAAGTCAAAAATAAAGTTGATCCCAGCTGTTCATCGGCTTAGATCGGTCCGGTTCCTTCTGGGATCTGGGAGTTCATTTTTTTTATTATATGTTGTTGTCTTTCTTCTTCTGTTGCTTCTAATCAGATCCTGGGTCTTTGGATCTGATGAACAATTACAGTTTTTGCTTCTGGAGACGACTGGAAACCTTACCTCTCTAGTGACCAGATTTTTGCCTCATATTTTTGATCTGTTCTTCATAAATATCTGGCATTTGAAGATAATAAATAATGAGACTTAGAGTTTTTAAACTTAATATCATTTAAGAAATGCATTCTCGCACAGATTATTTATACAATTCTCTTGTGTATAGAGGTTGAGAGCTATGCTGGGAAGACTTTGGATCCAATAACTTCAGATCCAGGGGTTTGGAGCCACCTTCAGATTCTGGTTCCCTTTGAATTAGGTGGACTTGGATATTTCTTGATCCGAGGAATCTGGCAGTTGTCCTTCCAGCGGATCCTGAACCTTCAGTTTCGATGGACAGACTCCCTGCATCAGATAGCATTAGAAATTTTTCATCCAGCCACTTTGGACAGGATCCTTTTTTTCCTTGAATTAGAGGGGTTTGACTGTGGCAGAGACAGAGGTTTTTCAGCTGTTAGGTTTTCTTCTGTACTTGGGCTTTTAAATCTGATGGGCAAAAAAAATATATATATATATATATATACACACACACATATATTTTAGTCCAAATGCTTAATAACATGCATCCTGTTAGTGTAGCTACTTTCTAAGCTCATAACAACAATATTTAAAATCTGTTTTTCATTTGCTCCCCTGTTCCCCGTATAGGATTTTGTTCCGATTTCTTGAGCTGAGAGGTATGGCCTCCCTTTTGGGAGGCATCGGTGTTCTCTCTCTCTCTCTCTCTCTCTCTCTCTCTCTCTCTCTCTCTCTCTCATTTCCAGCAATGCTTTAAGAATATGTGCCAAACCAGGATTCCATAAAAACAAGTTTCTACATACTTCTTCCTTGATATATCCCATCAGCATCCTGGTGCACCTCAGGGCTGCCCACCTCTCGAAAATTTTGGGGGTCATAATTCCTTTTCATCAGGATGCCTGGACTAATTTCATAAACAATTCCTGCACTGCCAAAAATAGGTTGCTACATCCCTCTCTTCCCTTTATCCATAACAAAAACAGAAAAAGATGCAGATCCTGAGATCTAATTATTCTAAATATTAATGTAATCAGTCTAAATTCCAGATGCTTTACAATTCATTCTATCCTGTCTCTTCTGCACAAGCTTTAACAAAAGTGTCCCATAAGCTTCTAAGATACACAATACCACATTAAAATAGATAGACATTCTGGAGTCATCCAGAGGTAGTCACTCTCCATTCAGTTTACCTCCTTTACCCTCACTGCAGCCCCCAGTGACTTTGCTTAATGCTGGGTGGTCGAGCTGACTCACAAGTCACTAGAAAAGCTAATATTGTGGTCATAAATTATGCTTAACTTTTCACTTCTCTAACCTAATATCAGCTTCTACTAGCCAGGGCTTACATAGATTCCTAAATCCCTAGGCATTAAGAAAATGCCACTCCCACTCTCTGCAGAGCTCTGATCAGTTTCTCTTAGCTATCCATAAGCCTAAGAAAGTTATAGGACAACACTTACATAGCTATTCAGTTACCCTAGCCTGGGACAAACTCACTGAATGTTAGAAATCTTACTCATATCTTCAAAAAAGTATTAAAAGAAACACTACAAATCTCATGGCATGGATGCCAAAACCCATCATAACATATTTCAGCCACTAACTGATTTTGTCTACTAACAACATCTTCTGACTCTACTAATCTTATCTACTCTATTTCCCTGGCTTCAGACTCAAACTTCTTTACACCTTGGTTTCTCTTTCTTCTATGCCTATCTTATAATTCCCAACTACTACCCTTGGCTTCTTCTTCTCAAACTACTAAGTTCAACCTCTTATTTAACTACTTTGCTGTAATAACTTCTGTGTATTTACTCAAACTTCTAAGCTGTATTCTATGTATTTAAAATATTTTGTAAATTCTGTTATCCTCTGTTTGTAACCATTTTTTGAACTTGTCTTTGAAATTATTTCTGAATGGGGCCTACCCCCCACCGTATTGCTCAGTTGGACATACCTGATTAACAAATGTCAAAATAAATAAAAATATATATATAGCTAAATCAAAACTGATACAGTTATATTAAAACCAATTGCTACACAGAATCAAGTTTTTTTCATCGGAACTCAATCGGGTACTGCTACTCAGTTACGTCTTCACATTGAGAATCCAGGCGTAAACTGTCATTGTTAGATTCTGAATCATTGTCACTTTCCATTCCATTATTTTTTAGTTTTTCTAACTACATTTTATTTTCATGTGAACCCTGTCTATAGATTTTAATGGTATAATGGTCTATTCTTTACCAGCCTTTATCTTTCCCCTCAACATACACCTGATTTGGCAGATGTTATATTTGTTAGTGTTCCCAACAACAGGACATGTGGTCAGACAAACCATTCTCAAACTCCCGTATTAACCAGAGTAATTTTCGATGCTTCCTACTATGGTAGAGGTGCATATTAAGTGGAGGATGGTCCATCCTTATGGTCCCCCTGGGAGACTAAAGGGCTTGTCATTCCCCAAAACATGAAAGTGATTTTTCTACTTTGTAAGGCTTCTAAGAACCCCCTATCTCCTTTACGGTTTTCTTTTTGCAGAACATACACTTCACTCTGACCCCAGTGAGGTTCAGGTTCAGATGGGCCACCTGGTCTATCTCCCACAGGTCTATCCTTTTCTTCCATTAATCTAGACATTTCTGCACAAAACCATCAGGCTAAAGACCTCCGTTATCATCCTTGGCCACTTCTGCCATCATTACATTTTTGGCCCCCATCTCTCTGGTCCCTATTTGAAATACCTCCAGGAATTATGTAGCTCAATCCAGATCTCCTATCTCTTCTGTCAGAGATCAAGTATTTCATTTTCCATATTCCTTAACTAAAGGCACGGCTTTTCCAAATTCAGTGATAATACAATGGTCCAGCCTCTCTTCTTCCTACCCAAGACTGACCATTGAACCAGTGAACAGTTTTGATATAAAAAAAGGGGGGGGCTTTCACAACTTCAGGCCTTGTATGCCAAACTTCCTACATTATTTTCCATAAAGTTAGGGTCTTCCTCCGGACCAGTACTTTCTTTATACCCATAATGGCCACAGAGACTACCTTTTATCAGTCTATCTATTTGCCAATTATCTCTCCTGTGATCACCTATAGTATTTAGCTGATTTTCTCCCAGCTGGTTGCAACTGCATCATCCTCAAATCCTTTCTACCAAATCTATGACTACCTCATCAGCCTTTCTTCTTGAGCTTCTTTTGATAATAACTGTCCTAAGGTTACTTCCTTAAGGATTCATACCCTTGTGACACATTACAATTTAGGCATTGTCTCCAGAAGCAGTCCTTCTTTTGGTTCAACAGTGCTCTGGTATCCCATTTCTCCAAATCCATGGCCTCCTCATCTGCCTTTCTCACAGAGTCTCTTTTGATAATATCTCTTCTACAGTCACTTGATCAATAAATCATACCTTTGTGATACATTACAAACTGGGTATTGTCTCCTGAAGCAGATCTTCCTTTGGTTTGATGGTGCTCTGGCATATCCTTCTTTGAGGGCCTTCCAAGAGTTATGTACCTGGGGAGTCTAACCAATCAGTGAGGAAGAATGAAAAGGACATCAGATTTAGAAGGTATGTACTTACCATAACTTGGCATCTGTGTTGTCCATTTTCATTCTTCCTCACCTTCCCTCCCAGCCATCCTCTGGCCTTATCTTTTCTAGAAGCATATTGGATGATACAGGAATTTTTTAGTTCCAGGTTTGAGTTTTACTTCTTACTTTATCTGTCCTGTCTCTATAAATAGACAGCAAACTCAATCTGAGGAATTAGAGATAGTGTAGTGGATTCTGGGAAGAAGAAGGAGGAGCTCAAAACTAGGATCTAAAGTCTGGAAAATGCGGCAGAGTTGGATCCGGGGATAGGACCTGTAAACCATCAGTGAGGAAGAATGAAAATGGACAACACAGATGGCAAGTTATAGTAAGTACATAACTTCTACATGTATAATTACTAAACAAAGGAGTCTTCAAGAGTAGAAGGCATTCTTGCAGATATCTGGAAGTTAGCAGTAAAGAGAATGATAAAGATCTGGGAGATTTTGTTTAGCTGTATTTTAAAAGGAGTTAAACTGCCAATATTTTGGAAGAAAGCTACGGTGGCTGTGTTACTCAAAAAGGATAAACAACATTCAAATCTGGCTTTATATACACCCATTTCAATTTTAAACCATGATTATAAGGTGTTTGTCTATACTAGCTAAGATAATTGCAAATATGTTACCAAAGTTTATAGATATGGATTACTGTGATTTTGTGGAGGGAAGACAAAGATTTGACAACACAAATAGAGCAATGATGATCCAGGGGAAGCAGTGTAGCAGAAAACACTGCTTTTTTGGTGAGCCTAGATACAGAGGAAGTATTCAATAGACTCAGTCAGGATTTTATGAGTACAGCAATGCATTTTCATTCTCTCATAGAACACTATGGTTAGTAAGGAGAATATATGAAGAGTCAGAAGCAAGAATGAATATGGAAGGGTTCCTTTCTGACAAGCTGTGTTTGAACAGAGGAGCAAGACAGATGTTTTCTTTCACCACTATTAATTTGTTTTATATTTAAAGCTATTGGGAAGGAAAATACATGATTCACAAATTCAAGGATATAACTGGTATAGTACTCAAGAAAAGTTAGTTTTATATGGGTATGATATTATTTTCTACTTGATAGATCTGGAAAGGGATGTTTCAGGGGGGCTTATCTTTTACAGACATTTTTCAAAGTTTTTTTTGGTAATAACAAAAAATAAATGAAGGTAAAAAGAAAGGCTATAGTGGAAAATTATGTGCCCACACATTCATTCATACATACAGTAGTACCCATATTTATGGAGATATGATAAGATGAAGTATTTACATGCATGGGTTAAAACAGATTATGTTATGACAACTAAGGATATGTGGAAAGAAAGTAAACAAATGATTAAAAACTGAGAAACTGGAAGCTCATGAATATGAATATAGATAGTTAGATAAAACAGTGAATTTGTTTTAGTCACCTTAGTCTTATATACAGGTCAGGCATATTTTTTTATCAACCAGAGGAAAAGGTTTGGACGATATTTGATAAAAAGCTTAAAAAAATTGTGAGGGAGAAGAGGGTAGGAGTTAAGTGGTATAAATTGATTATCCCCATAGAGGATTGTAGTTTAGGGTTACCTGATTTGAATGGATACTTCAAGGATACACAGCTAAGGCTCATATATATAATTCAAGCAGAAGGTTTTAAATCAAAGTGGAAAAGGATGGTGATAAAACAAGGGGGTAGGGGAGTTCAAGAGATAGAGAGATTAGGATTTTTGATGCATGTCTTTAGGGAAAATAACTTCAACTATACAGAATATTACATTTATAAAGATGAATTAAGAGAGCATGGGAATGGAGAAAGGCGATTTTACCAATAGGTATGTCTAGTAGTAAGTGGTAGTGATAATAGGTAAAAGGGAACTGGAATTTATTGGAATAAATTAGTAAAGAATTCAAGAGATTGGGAGCAAATAATTCAAGAGGGAAATGTAATAGAGTGGGATGTGGTTAAACAGACGTTTGGACTGGAGGTTAGAAACTTCCTATATTGGATTGGTAACAAAATCTAGTCACAGAGAAGAGGGCAGGGGAGTGCAACATGAAAGACCAGCTCTGGTACAATTTTAGTGGAGAATAGAAGTGAAGCTGCTATTTAAAAAAGGTAATGGTAATCAGTAGGGAGTATGAAATATTGCATGATATCTGTGAGAATCAATCAGAGGAGGTTATAAATGAGTGGGAAAAGAGAATGGAATGCTGATTTGCAAAGGAACAATGGGAAGATATTTGTAAGGCTCACGAGTATGTAACAAGTTCATAATGCTTGGAATTTTTGCATGGAAGTGTTTACATAGATATTTTTATAAACCAGTGGATTTTTCCTCAAGACAGCCAGAAGAGTTTTGAGGTGTGATTGGGAAAAGAGAGGAAATTGAGAACATGTTTTTTGGGAATGTAATGAATTGGAAGCATTTAAAATGCCAGGCAGAGCAATTTCACTCAAATGTTGGGAGAACAAATGGTTGTAATGAAGGAAATTATTCTTTTGAGCTGGGATATATGATGTGAATTGCCTAGATACGGTAAAGCCTTACTAAGTTTAATGTTACTAGCAGCGAAAACTGTACTGGAAAACTGAAATCAAGATCTAAACCAACTGTAATTGAAGTACAGAAGATTGTAAAGGAGATAAAAGAACTGGAGTGGGATCATCAGGAAAGGAGAACATTTTATAGAAATAAATGGAATTTGTGTGAGCAATATATGCAGAATAATGTTCATTAGAAGGAGTGAATTAAAAAGGTATTAATTGAGAAATTTATGTAATGCAGTAGTAAATGAAAACTATAAACAGAAAATATAGACATATACTGTGTGGCAATAACAATGGAAACTATTGTAATTTGTTGTCTTTGCTATCATGTACATATACCCATGTTACAAATGAAAATATCATGATTTAATACAAATATTAAAAAGAATGTGCAGCTGCTTGGTTCTATTTGGGTATGGCAGATGTTTCTTGCATTATATTCTTTCTCTGCATCCTAACCGGCATACTTATCTCAGTTTCTGTACATTTTGTACACACCTCATACAGTGTTTGGATGGTGGGGCAGTCAGTTTCTCATAAAGGTGAACTATCAAGCTTTGTATCTTTGCATTTTACCATTTTATATCTGCACGCCTTCATGTCATTTTCCTTTCCCACTGCCTTTTGGTCTTTTTTTTTTTTTTTTTTTTTTAAATTAAAAAAAAAAAAAACACTATTTGATAATAAACACCAATCCAGCATCTCTAAGTGTCACAGTGCTACTTCCAAGTTTTTATCTGGTGGCTTTCCTCTTACATCTTAAAATAAAGATGCCGTCTTTATATAGTAATTTTAAACTTGAGGGTTGGCCAAGTACTAGAGATTACATCCAACTTTTAACTTGTTTGCTACTTGTATCACCATGAACACAGATTGACGTAGCTGATTAAGTTTTAAACACCAGGTCTAGTCATACCATTCCCTTTGATGTTTGATATATCATTAGTCATAATTGCCTCACAGTATCCTCGGATCTGAAGCTTGCTCTGAGCTTTCTGTGCTATCAGATCCAGACAGCTGTCGGAGCCGATTCTACCCTGTCAGATTTGAGATGTTTCAGTCATCTCCGAGGGCTTCAGAGTCTACTCTACACCACAGAGCTTTGGCAAGAGTTAGTTTGGTTCCAACTTCTGCCTCAGGGTGACTTTTCTTGGAGCAGGGAAAGACCAAGGATCAGAAAGTCATCCTTTCAGACCTGGGCTCCTATCCCTCTCCAGGAATGTCAGCCTTTAGGACTTTGGAGAGAGCTCTGTCAGCTACCATGACCCAGACAGGTCCTATCCCCTCGGGTCCTGCATCTATATCACCCCATCTCTGCGTCTAGAGTCTCAGCTAACCCTCCCACAGGGACAGCCGGTATCAAATCCCCAGGACACCCAATTGGGTATTTCCACCTCTTCTGATACCTCCCCAGGTTATCCCACTGAGGAGGTCCCTTGGAAGAGGACATGTAAGAGGAAGCATCTGGATTCTCCTGAATCTGTCACTGAAGACACAGATTTTGAGGAAGGGGAAGGGTCCCCAAGATCACCTCTTACTGATGTCTCATTCAGAGACATACTCAAAATCCTAAAACAGAGAGGTGGCTAGAAGCCCAGCAACCCTTCCTCCAATGAATCTGTGCTCCTGGAGACATCTGGTACTGGCCCATCTGCTTCTTGTGTGATTACACCTGCCTGTGACTTTGCGGAGCCTTTTAAGTCTACGTTCGTCAGTGCTCTTTTTGACAGCACATCTCTCTTTGGCCCCAAAGTGAAATATACATCGTCCAGGAGTGAGAAGGATGGAAAGACCCTTTCTGCTGTGGGTGTGCAATTTTCCACCCCCCCCCCCAAAAGATCCTTCTCTAGGAATCATCAAGGGGGTAGAAAGATGTGGTTCAAGAAATCACAAGGATCTTTCCAAGACACATGTAGAGGGTCTTCCCACACAGGCAGGAGGGAGGACTCAAATGGTAGATGCTGCCCTTGTGGTAAGGGAGGCCCACAACATCAATGGTCCAGAGAACCATTCTTTGGCAAACCCTTACAGCTCTCCTGAACAGAAGCCCAATTGTCCCTTCCAGATGCCGTCAGGGGTCATTTGTCCATGCACCGGAGAGCCTGGCTAGAGATAACAAAAGATACTTGGGTGCAGAGGATTGCATCCAGATTATATATAATTCCATTTTCCCTTCCTCCCCCTATTTCCAGGAAAATCCCCGATGTTCCACCCAGTCAGAGGGATCAAGCAGCCACTCAAATACAAAAGATGCTAAACCACTGAGCCATCTTAGAGATTCTCTCAGACCAGAAAGGATCCAGAACTTACTCAAGATTCATTTTAGTGCCAAAGAAAACAGGGGACTAGAGACCAGTTTTTTTTCTAAAGACAAAGTTCTGGATGGTCACTGTTCAGTCCATTCTGCCATTTTTTTTGGAAAAAAATGACTGGATGTGCTCAATAGATCTGCAGGATGCATACTATCATATAAAAATAAAATGGGTAATCCAGGAGATTCTTACGCTTCTGGCTAGGAGCCAGTCATTATCAGTTCAGAGCACTGCCCTTTGGTCCCATCACAGCCTTCAGAGTATTCACCAAATGTATGGCAGTAGTAGCAGCTCACTTGAAACTGCAAAGATTCCATGTGTTTCCATACTTAGATGACTGACTCATTACTGCTCTGACCAGGCATCAACACATCATGGCAAAAGAAGAAGTCATCCACGCCTGCACAAGATTAGTAATAACCATAAATTTTGAGAAATCAAAAATAGAGACAAGTCAAATTCTAGAATTCATAGAAGCACTACTCGGCAAAAGGTCAACAATAGCCTCCCTTCCCCTATCCAGAGTTCAGACTTTAAGGTCACAAGTCAGCAAGATACTTTGCAGTACCATGGTTTCAGTTCGCCTAGTTCTACAAGCTCTAGGATCAACTTCTTCCGCTAGCCAGGTTTCACATGAGGATTCTACAATAGATGTTGGCATCTCAGTAGTCAATTCTTCAACTACCCTTGTCCACTCCAATATGAATTACCATCTCATGCAAGAAAAGTCTGATGTGGTGAATCCAATTGGAACAACTGCTACAAGGTCGTCCATTTGTCCTCTCACAGCCCCAGGTCATAGCTACCATGGACGCTTCCCAGCTAGGGTGGGGGGTCATTACCTGGGAAAGACAATCCAAGGCATGCAGTCCTCTGAAGAGGTCAATTTGCATATCAACATACTGGAGTTGAGAGCAGTGTTTTTGGCATTGTAAGCCTTTCAAGATCCTCTCCCATCAGGAACGAATGCAATATAAACAGACAATATTCAGTAGTTTGGTACATCAAAAAACAAGGAGGAACCAGATCGTACCTACCCCCTATGTTGAGAAACACTAAGGGTATGGCAATGGGCAATATCTTCCAACTGCTTTCTCTTAACAACGCACATTCTGGAAAAGTCCAACTTTCTATCAAACAAGCTAAGAAGGTGCATTCTGTTACCTCACGAATGGTCCCTCAACCAGAAAGTTGCAGAACACAATTTCCACAAGTGGGTCCAGCCTTGCTGCAATTTCTTGCATCTCCCAATCAACAAGTGCAACAATTACTTTGCCCTAATCGCCCCACAGGGGGAGTCACCAAGGGATGCTGTTCTCCATGATTAGCCCCCCCAGATCGGTTTACGCATATCCCCGAATTCCTCTAATTCCAATGTTCCTTCAGAAAGCTGCCGGGTTGAAGACCAAGGTCATTCTCATCACCCTCTTTTGGCCTTGACAGATTTGGTTTCCCTTCCTGTGGCCTCACTTAATTCACCAACCCTGGATTATGGACCCAGTTCCAGATCTCCTGTCTCATCCGATAGGCATTACACATCAGACCTTATGAACGTCAAGCTGACAACTTAGTTTCTCCAATTCCAATAATAGCTAGACAATCGATGCTTTCCTCCCCTGTTCGTCACATTTTGTTGTCTTCTCTTAAGCCATCCAGTAGTAAACTTTATGCTAGTAAGTAGAAAAGATTTGTACACTGGGCCTTCAAAAGCATGTAGACCCTTTCTTGGCCCCAGTTAGTCACGTGCTGGAGTTCTTGACACTGTGTTTCAACCAAGGGGCCAGTTCTTCAACAGGAAAAGTCCATCTGACAGCAGTTTCTAATTTGCACTTTGTTTTTTATGGCCATTCACTAACCTCTCATAAACTATGTAAAGCTTTCTTACAAGGCACAATTCTTCTCAACCCTTCTTTTAAAGATCACATGCCATGATGTGATCTTAATCTGGTACTACAGTCCTTGATTTTTCCACCCTTCAAGTCTGATCATGACTGTGACCTTAAATTTTTGTCTTGGAAGACCTTATTCTTAGTTGCCATCACTTCCGCCAGATGATTTTCAGAAATTTAGGGATTCTCGGTGAAACTTCCTTATCTCATTTTCCTTAAGGATAGAAACTCCTAGTCTCCTTAAGAACCAATGCATCCGTTTTGCCCAAGGTAATTTCACAAGTCAACATTAATCATTGTATCAATCTGCCAGTCTTTTTCCTGAATTATCTCAGCAAAGAAGAATACTTGTTGCACTTGCTAGATGTGCATAGACAATTACATCTCTATCTACATAGAACAAAAGTTATCAGAACAACTGATCAATCTTTTGCCGATCTGAAATTGGATTCACCTGTATCTAAAGTCACCCTAGCTAAATGGCTTACTGACTGTATTTCCTTTATTTACAAGAGATCAGATATGACTTTGCCATACAAAGTATGTGCTCATTCATCTAGAGCTCAGTTTTCCACTCAAAAACTTCCATGGATGACATTTATGTGGCAGCAGTTGGGCTTCCACTCACACCTTTATCTCTCATTATAAGATGGATGTGGTGTTCAGAGGTGGGGCATCTTTTGGCTCAGTGGTGCTCAGAAATATCCTTCCTTGAATCCACCCAGAGCTCTAAGTAGCTGGGGGCTCTGTCCCATCAGTCAAGGATAGAATAGAAATTGACAACATCAGATTAATAAGTTATGTACTTACCACAATATTCCATCTGTGTTGTCTATTTTCATTCCTCCTTGACCCCCTACCCACCAATCCTCAACCATTTTAGGTTTATTTTAGAAGAGCAAACAGATATAATAAATTTGTTATATCCTAATCCTATGAACATTACCAGCTCCAGATGAGGCATTGCCTAGTTCTCTCTCTATCTAATAAATATATATATATATATATATATATATATATATGGTTCCCATTCAGAAGCCTGAAACATCATAAGCCTGAAAATCAAAATCCTGAAACCAAAAGCCTGAAAATTCAGAAACCTGAAAACTCAAAATCCTGAAAGCCCAAAATCCTGAAAGACCAAAATCCTGAAACTCAAAATCCTGAAAACACAAATAATGCTAATATGTCACTATAAAGACACTAATATCTACCAACTGACCCTGACCCTAACCCTAAGGTCCATCACTATCGCACACTCACCTGACCCGCGCCCTAAACCTAACTCACTTAAACCGCCCCTAACCCCAATATTTGTCACTATTGCATACATGCCTAACCTGCGCCCTAACCCTAACTCACTTAAACCGCCCCTAACCCTAAAATAAAACCAACCGCACACTTACCTGACCCCAACGCATGACCTAACACCACAGGGCTAACAATAGCAAAGCCAAAATGACATCAGTATGTCTATTTTGTGTTTTCAGGATTTTGAGTTTCAGGATTTTGGTCTTTCAGGATTTTGAGTTTTCAGGATTCTGAATTTTCAGGCTTTTGGTTTCAGGATTTTGATTTTCAGGCTTATGATGTTTCAGGCTTCTGAATGGGAACCATATATATATATATATATATATATATATATATATATATATATATATATATATATATATATATATATATGGGTCTACTTTGACACATCAAAATTACACTTAATCAAATCTCACTTACCCGTTCCCAGTTGTTCAAAACTACACTAATTTGAAAGCATGGACTACTGAAATCTTTTCCCTTGGAAAGGAACCACTTGGCCACCATGAATAAAAATGTTAATGAACAAAAACTAAACCCACCAAAGTGGGGGACTTCACCCCCACATCCCCCTTCTAAAATATTCCAACTCCAAGATCGCACTACATTGAAGAAAGGGCAAAGTTCACCATGGTGGGCAAGTGGTTATTTCAGGAGTCCGTGCTTTCAGATTAGTGTAGTTTCGAACAACTGGGAACGGGTAAGTGAGATTCGATTAAGTGTAATTTTGATGGGTCGAAGAAGACCCACACACACACACACACACACACACACACACACACACACACACACACACACACACACACACACACACACACACACAAAGATATGAGTACGTGTTACTTTTATAGCTTGCAAACATGATCTGAGGTAATGGGAGATGGTGCATTGTGTGTAAGGAAGAAGGTTGAGAGCTCTAAGTTGCCACGTTCTTTTACAGTGGCTGAGTTAGATCCAACACCATCCGAACTCCCTATGTCCCATCATTCGAGGAGGAATGAAAATGAACATCACAGATGGAACGTTATGGTAAGTACATAACTTATTTTTTTAAAGTTATTGAAAAACATTTTTTTCTGTGGAGAAGATGCATTTATTTTACTTTTATGAGGCTGACAGATTGTTTTAAGGTTCCTTCTAATATGTGTTTGTGTGAAAAAGTGGCTTTTAAAGACTTTTGGTGCTTGTTTTACCTGATAAAGAGGCATCATTTTTGGCTTGACCATGGAACAAACTACTCATTCCACAGCTGGTCCTTCTTCCAGCCACAGAAAGAACAAGTTAAGCGATCAGCCTTTGCAACCACTGCAGACTAGCTGTTTGCCTTAGCCACATGTGAGTAACTTTGCTGTGGCCATTGTTGTTCCTCAGATGACTCATCTTTTACTCCCTATTCCTCTGGTGTAGCACCTAGAGCCAGTATGGACCAGTGGATAGCCACATCCTGTGTGACAGTTGGGGTTGCATCAGTGGGCAAGGGAGAGCTACTCTTGTCAGTGCTAGGAGAGGGAACCAGGAAGACTTTTCTGTTTTGTCAGAATGTTGTGTCCATACCTGGGAAAGCTGCTGCTACCATTAATAACATTGCTTGCCCCATTTTTCATGTCAAAAAGAAACGAAACAAGTATCTACTACTCCTCAAATTTTAGACTGGAAGTTACTGGGTCTGGCTCAGGGTTTAATTCAGGCTAGTGATTCTTCTTGCAATTCTGTAAAAGAAAGTGGGATACCTCTTTTCCTGAAAAGATTCAAAATTTTGAATCTGGACTGTAAGATTAAGTTACAGTTACAGGGTTTTATCTTAAGATTTCTGATTAAGACTCAAATGAGAGCTCAGTTTTTGATTCTTCCCTGTGGGAGTTTCTCTTTCTCTGATACTATTTCCAGAATGTGCCAGTGTTTTCAGTGGGAGTACACTGAGGTTTCTCATTCCCTCAGAAAATACTATGAACTGTTGCAGAAGGAATTTCCAGAACTTTCACCAGTTCCTCCAGTTCTGTCAGCTTTGCAGGATGCGTGTATCACTCCCAGCAATTTTCCTAGTAGTCAGCCAGCTGCCCCTAAAAAGGCAGATAGAAAGTTCCTTAGTCTTTTTAAATTTTTATAAACTCTTCCCAAACTTGACCCAGCAGCTGTAGTTTTAGCTGTAGTTAATCAAAGTGCTGGTAAATGTTTAGTTAATTCCAATCCCACTCTTTCTGATAAGAATGGGAAAATTACTGATACATATGGGGGGAAAGCATAATGTTAAGTTGTCTATCTTGCCTTCGTTTCTTGCTTGTTGGGATCAGAGCCGATCCTCGTCTCTGACTCGGCCATCTTCTATAGCTCAAGAGCTGTTTACTGGCTCGAGGCTATCCCTTATCCCATGATGCCTAGCACCAGCTACCCAGATCTCGTTTGCCGCTTCAGCTGAGAGGTGTCGTTTCTACTGGCTCAGGCTCATATAAGTTTTCTGTTGAACTATTTGTTGTCAGATTAGTACTTTTTCTGGGAGTTTATTATTATTTTTGTAGTCTATAACTGTGGTTTTAAGTTGAGTGTTCTTGTAGTCCTTCTCTTAGAACTCGTTTAAATTAGAGAGTTCTCCCCCTCTCCCATCCCTATCCCTTCTTGTAGGTTAGAGGTTAGTTTAAGATTTTCCTTCTATCTTTATTAGGTAGCCGTTTAAGTTAGAGGCTTCCTAGTTTAAAAAAAAAAAAAAATCTTTGGCTGTAGTTTACTGTGTGTTTTTGTTTTTCGTGTTACTGTTGTGGTATTTTGTTGTCGCTGTTCGGCATGTTGGCCAAACAAATCAGGGTAGTACCTTGCAAGTATTTGTTGGATATGTCTAAAGAATCCAAGGTGTCTGGATTCAAGAAGTGTGACTCATGCTGTCAGAAAATGTCTCTGACAGATGGGCACAATTCTTGCGTCTATTGCTTAGGCGCAGTGCACCTGCAGGACTCTTGGTCTATATGTCATGCATTTAGCCCAAGAGTTCTGCAGGAGTGCAAAAATAAACTTATTCTGAGGGGTCTTCTTAAGCCCCAGGATCCACGGGCCAAGGCTCAGCCTGTGAAATCCCCAAAACCGACCAAATCGTCGGCTCCCAGCTCGGAGCCGTCATTGGTTCAAACCTTACCTGCTACTTCGGTTCTGGCCGGAACCGAGGAGACTATCTTCCCGTCGGCTCCATTAGTATCTTTGGAGCCATCGCGGAGCCACAAGAGGCTGAAGTCCCCTTCTCTAGAATCCATACATTCGGCTCCTCGGTCTCCCCTGCTGCAGAGTGAGCGCAGTCACAGATCTTCCCA
Source organism: Protopterus annectens (assembly GCF_019279795.1). Taxonomy (NCBI): domain Eukaryota; kingdom Metazoa; phylum Chordata; order Ceratodontiformes; family Protopteridae; genus Protopterus; species Protopterus annectens. Next base: position 339,861,439 of record NC_056742.1, on the reverse strand, counting down.
CTCCTCTCAGTCCTCTAGGCTCTCGGATCACGACGTGGAGAGAGTGGTCAGTAGGTTGTTGAAGTCACAGGCACTTTCCAAGATGTTGTCCAGCCCTCATCAACAGGTGTCGGCTCCATCCACTTCTATCGATATTCCTCCTCCAACTCCATTGAGCTTGGAGCCGGAGTTCGTTGGGGTTCAAATTGTGCAACCATCGCTTCCGATAAATATTTCTCCTTCGGTTCCGTCGTCAGCTCCGATCCCTTCAATGGTGCCATCCATCGAGGGGTCTGGGCGCCGAGACTCCCTCGTCAGCTATGAGGGGGCGAGTGGCATCGGACCCTTGTCTGACCCTGTTCTCCCTCGCGGAGCTTCGGCGCAGGTGAGCTCGGCTCCCACATCAGCCTCGGAGCCGTCTCCCTCAGTGCGGAGAAGGATTCTGATTTCCTCGGAACCGGAGCCTTCTCTGCATCATGGCAGGGACGCCTTCGATGTCATGAGGAGTGTGATGGCCACTGAGTCAGCTCCACATTCTACCCTATTGGCTCTGTCCCCTGTAGTGCCTGCATCAACCTCTGCCCCTCCTCCAGACCCCAAGCGTGGGGAACCAGCGCTCCAGGGCACCCCATTGGGTGTTTCCTCTTCTTCTGAGGCCTACCCTGATCATTCAGAGGAGCTCCCTCGGAAGAAGAAGTGCAAGAGGAAGCACATTGACTCCCCTGAGTCTGTCACTTCAGATACAGATTTGGATTAATCGTAAGGGTCCCCGAGATCCCCCTCTGAAGATGTTTCCTTTTTGGACATCCTAGAAATGCTTAAGCAGTCGGGGAACTGGAATCCCCTAGCCCCTACCGAGGATGAATCTGTATTCCTGGATGCGTCTGGTTTCTGACCTTCCACCTCCTGGGTTTCTCCGCCTTTCGATCCAGTCATGTCAGTAGTGGCTCGAAAGGCTTGATCAGCCCCGGATACAGCGGAACCAACCCCTAGGAGACCTGGCAAGTTTATCACTGCACCCCTTGATAAGCAGTTCCTTACCAAAGGTGTTCCTGAGGATGCCATGGTGGTAGCAGCAGCCACTAAGAAAGAGTTGGCGGAAACTTCTTCATCTGTCCATCCTCCTAACAAGGAGTCTAGGACCATGGATAGATATGGGAAGCGAATGTTTGCTTCAGTGACCTTTTCTATGAGGTCACTGAATTACTTATGCCATTTTACCCGGCTTCAGAGGGATCTCCTTAAAGAGCTCGGAGATGCCCTTCAGGATCCATCAGCTGAAGGGGCTCAAGCTAAAGTGGCTTCTCAGCTGGTGACCCTTAATTCTGTAGTCAACTCCTCCATGAGGCTAATTTCCTATGCAGCCGATGGTGCGAATAGAGCCGCAGGTATAGGCGTGGCCCTTAGGAGACACGCATGGATGCGGCTGTGTAATTTTGCGGAACCCTTTAGAGCATCATTCACCAACACCCCCTTTGATGGTTCCTTTCTCTTTGGACCACAGGTGAAAGACACTCTGATTAGGTGTGAGCAAGAAGGCAATACTCTCTCTGCCATGGGAGTCCATTTTTCCACTCCTTCCAGACCATACCCCAAGGGTCAGAAGAGTGGTAAAATGTGGTTTTGAAAATCCCAGGGAGCCTCGCCTGACACACGTAGCGATTTTTCCTCCAGGGGCAGAGGAGGAAACAACAACAACAGACGCCGCCCTCGTGGCAGAGGGGGTCCGCAGAACCAGGGCAGCAGAGAATCTTTCTCTGAGAAGCCCTTCCAGCATCCCTGAAGGGTTGCCTGGCTGCCCGCCTCTGGAGGCAGTCGGGGGAAGACTTTCACTGTACCCAAAAGCCTGGCAAAACTTAACGCAAGACAAATGGGTACACTCAGTCATATCCGGAGGTTACAGAATTTCCTTCTTTCAACCCCCCTCACCGTCAAGCAAATTTCTTCCAGATGTTCCACCCAATCTGAGGGACCAAGCAGTCATAGAAGTTTCAAAACTGCTAGAAAAAAAGAGTCATCCAGCAAGTCCCGGCAGACCAACACGGATCCGGAACTTACTCAAGGTTCTTTTTGGTACCAAAAAAGACAGGGGACTGGAGACCAATTTTGGATCTCAGCAGACTAAACAAGTCTGTTCAAAGAACAAAGTTTTGGATGGTCACGCTACAGTCCATTCTACCCTTTCTGGGTCAGGACAATTGGATGTGCTCTATAGATCTCCAGGATGTATACTATCACATCAAAATGGACAGGTGCTCCAGGAGATTCCTTCGCTTCCGGCTGGGAGCCAGTCATTACCAGTTCAGAGCTTTGCCCTTTGGTCTCACCACACCCCCCAGGGTGTTCACCAAATGTATGGCAGTGGTCATGGCTCACCTGAGGCTCACCTGAGGCGTCGAGGATTCCAGGTATTTCCATATCTAGACGACTGGCTCCTTACTGCTACTACCAGGTATCAACTTCTTCAAGCCAGGGACTACACAATCACAATTTGCTCCCAGCTAGGCATTACTATAAATTTCGAAAATTCTACCTTGTTGCCCTGTCAATCTATTACCTATATAGGACTTAGACTTAGACACAAGGAGTATGTCCGCAAGGCTACTGCCAGACAGGGTGGTCACAATTCGCCAGCAAGTTGATATCCTCATGCAGTCCAAAAGGGTTCAAGTCAGGTTAGTCCTTCAAACTCTGGGTTACCATGGCAGCGGCAATTCTTCTGATTCCTCTGACCCGCTTTCACATGAGAATCCTTCAGTGGCTTCTGTTCACACAGTGGTCCTTTCAACAGCTCCCCATGTCTCACATGATCATGATTACAGACACATGCAAAAGGCACCTTTCCTGGTGGATGGTCTCCCCACTAGTGTCTCAGGGCAGACCATTCATTCAGCCCCCTCCGGTTGCCACAGTGACCATGGATGCTTCCCTGATAGGGTTGGGGGGCATTATCAGGGCAGAACAGTCCAAGGCATTTGGCAGCCTCACGAGTACCATCTGCATATAAATGTTTTAGAAATGAGAGCCATGCTCCTAGCGTTGCAAGCTCTTCAGGACTCTCTCCCTTCTGGGACCATTGCAATTCAAACAGACAACATGTCAGTGGTGTGGTACATCAACAAGCAGGGCGGAACCAGGTCCTACCCTGTATGTCGAGACGCACTCAGACTCTGGCAGTAGGCAATCTCCTCCCAATGATTTCTGATTGCAATGCACATCCCTGGGAGGTCCAACGTCATAGCGGACAGGCTCAGCAGAGCTATTCTCATGCCTCATGAGTGGTCTCTGAATCAGGTAGTTGCAGATCTGATCTTCTGCAAATGGAGACAGCCTTGCTGCGATCTTTTTGCCACCCCCTTTAACAGCAAATGCAGCAACTACTTCTCCCTTCTTCCACTTTCCCGTCACTCTCCCAGAGACGCTGTAGTCCACGATTGGCCTCAGGGACTTCTTTATGCCTTCCCTCCATTTCCTCTTATACCCAAACTCATACAGAAAGCTATTTCATTGGGTTGCAAAATGATCCTCATTGCCCCCTACTGGCCTCGACAGATATGGTTTCCGTTCCTGCACCATTACCTTTTCCAGCAGCCCTGGAATCTGGATCCTATTCCAGACCTGCTGATTCATCAATCAGGCGAGCTGCATCAGTCCCTCCAAACACTCCAGCTCACAGCTTGGTTGATCCATTTCCAACCCTAGCAAGGCTTCCCAGCATTTCCCCGACCGTTCGTGAGATTATTGTCTCCTGTCACAAGTCCGCCACTAGAAAGACTTATGCTAGCAAATGGAAACGCTTCTCTTGTTGGGCAGAGGCTAGGACCATAGATCCCTTTTCAGCCCCAGTTCACGAAATCTTGGAGTTCCTAGCAGAACTTTTTCATTCTGGGTCCACTTCTGCTACAATCAGGGTTCAAATGGCGGCCATCTCTAACTTTCATGTTGGGTTGTCTAATGTAAACATTATGTCTCATAAGATGTGTAAAGCTTTTCTCAGAGGGACCACTCTCTTTAGGCCTTCAGTGAGAGATCCCCCTCCTCCTTGGGATCTTAATTTGGTACTAACCTCCTTGATTGTGCCCCCTTTTGAACCGGCAGCATCCTGCTCCATTAAGTTTCTATCTTGGAAAACTCTCTTCCTAGAAGCTATTACTTCAGCCAGACGCATCTCTGAACGTCAGGCACTAAGTGTTCATCCTCTGTACTTAGTTTTTCATAAGGACAGGGTTGCTCTGAGGACTAATCCATCTTTCCTTCCGAAAGTCTGCTCAGAAAATAATCTAAACCAATCCATAGACCTCCCCGTGTTTTTCCCTAACCACACCAACAAGGCAGAATACAAATTACACCAATTGGATGTTCATAGACAATTGTGTTTTTACCTGCATAGAACGAAGGATATAAGGAAGTCGGACCAACTTTTCCTTTCCTATGCTAGGGACAAACAAGGTCTCCCAGTTTCCAAAGTGACCTTATCCAGGTGGTTGTCTCATATTATTACCTTTATCTATCAACTAAGAAACAAAGACTTGTCTATCAAACCGAAAGGTCATTCTACTAGGGCTTTGGCCACCTCCATAGCCTTCCAGTCCAGGTTGCCCATGCACTCTATCTGTGCAGCTGCTACGTGGGCAAATCCTCATACCTTTATTTCTCATTACAAGTTAGATATGGTCTCCAGGAGTAGAGCTAACTTTGGTTCCACTGTTCTGAAAAGTCTGTTCCAATGAGCCGCCCAGGATTGTAGGTGCTAGGGACGCTGTCCCAACAAGCAAGAAACGAAGGCGAGATAGACAACTTAACATAAAGAAGTTATGTACCTACCATAACTTTCCATGTTAGTTGTCTTCATCTCGCCTTCTTTCTTGCGTCCCCCCTCCATCCCCCTGTCCTATTGGACCGAGAGTAGTTCAGATTTCACTGGCTGTGTGTTCTCTGGTTTGTTTCCTCTACTGACTTAGAGTATATGACAGGTATGCTCAACTTTTTTGTTTGGAGGGGTTCATTATATAGCTACAGCTAGAGTTAGCTATTTCAAATGAGATCTGGGTAGCTAGCGCTAGGCATCATGTGATAAGGGGTAGCCACGAGCCAGTAAACAGCTCTCGAGCTATAGAAGATTGCCGAGTCGGAGCCGATCCCAACAAGCAAGAAAGAAGGTGAGATGAAAACAACTAACATGGAATGTTATGGTAGGTACATAACTTCTTTTTCTTCTGCAACCTTGAATTTTCTTAATTTTGAATTGTCACCCTCATATGTTAACATTTATTCTAACTGTGAAAGTATGAGGGATGTTTTGTTACATTTTTTTCTTGGATGGAAAATCTGCTTTAAATAATTTAATTTATTCAACTGTACAAATCACTACTCATTATTTATAGTGTGTGTATGACTCAGTTGATACTTCTTCCAGGGTTATGACCACTGGTGCTATTATGAGGAAGTTTGCCTAGCTGACTTCTCAGAATCTCCCAGATGATGTAAAAAATGAGATTTGAAATTCTCCTTTGGATAGAGATTTAGTTTTTGGTTCCTCTGCTGCAGATATGATCAAAGATTGATACAAGAAATCTCTTAAGATTTTTCGGGTCTGTATCAGAACATCGAACTTACAAAATAGCGAATGACCTAAAGGCCGAAAATGCCAGACCTCAAACTTGCACACCCCATGCTAAATATATATACCAACTCCGAGATCACACTACAGTGAGGAAAGGGCAAATATTCCGATCTTCACTGTACTGCGATCTCACAAAAAGCATATCAAGGTCCGGCATTTCCAGCCTTTAGGCTGTTCAACGTTTTCACTTTTCAGTGTCGTGATAGGAACCCGATTTTTCAGCCCTCCTTTTCCATATTTTCTAAGTGATTCTCTAACACCTCTTCCAGTTTTGGCAAAAAAACAAAATAGTTTCAACAGAATGCAGGTAAACAGATGTTTAAGTAGAAATGGCTTGAGGGTTCTAAAAATATTATAGGAACACCCTCAAACCAAGGACAGCCCAACAAGTCAGAATGACTATTCAAAGGACATTGCCCCCCTCCCAATCCTGGCAGTCCCCTTTCCCTTCCAGAAAATCTGAATCTCCACTTTTCTGTTTGGCAGCAGATAGTTTCAAAAGATCATTCATCAAGGTTATAGATGGCAGTGTGAGGAAATTCCTCCTATCCAAAGGGTAATTCCTCATCTACCAGACCAGACTTTTTTATTTCTACCTGTCCTTCATTACATGTTGTCCCAGGGAGTGATAGAGCCATTTCCTCCTTCCCAGGTGGGGAAGTTTTTTTATTCAAGGATTAAACAAACCTAAATTTGCTATGTAGAATGTTATAGCTGCAATTAAAAGACAAACAGCATGTTTTCTTGGTGAAACGCACACCAAAGAAAATAAACCAAAAATTAGAGTTTTCACTCATTTAATCACTAGAACTTCTTCAGAATAAATTAATTTAATCCTGCAATGTCTCAGTTTAAATACAAACTAATATCACGTAACTTCAAATATCCAGAAAAATAAAAATCCATAAAACCCAAAAGTCTCTACAGTTCATAGGTTCATAGATTAGTACTAAGCTAACTGCCCTTGCGAGCCATTTTAAGCCTAGCCAGTTATCCCTTGTGAGACTCAAACCCTGCACCTTGTGTTTGTAAGGCAAACACCTTAACCATTAGGCCACCCTCCCAACAAGACATAATCCCTAAAAACATATTAGCAACAAAATCTTAATAAATATTGTTAATATTCTAACTATATATTATTATCAAGTTTATTAAAGTATCTGAGCCATTAAAAAGCATTTTATATTAATGTTTTTATTGAGTCCAGGTTTTTTATCTACCAACAATCTAATTTGCTACTTAGCCTCCTTACATTCTAAATGTACATTATAATCTCCTTCAAATTCATTTAAATTGACAGAATCAATGACAAAAAAACTGAAATTGCGTAATATCTTTGCACACTCCTGCATATTTAGCTAAAGAATTGCTATGATCTTTGTTTTTAATAGCTGCTACATGTTCATAAATTTTTAGATAATTTCCTTATAGTCTTTCCTACATAATTACTTTAACAGGTTTCACATGTTGCTACATACACAATTAATTTAGAATTACAATCGAATCTACCCTTTGCCCAAAATTGTTTGTTGATCCCTTTTATGAACACATTGGATGAGTCACAGGTTGTTTATTTGTTTGTCTTTTCGGCTTTTCCTTGTTAGGGGTCGCCACAGCGGAACTCCGGTGCGCTAATGACTGGCAGTCGATTATTATGGTGCCGAGTTGCCAGCCCGACGCCCAACCTTCAGCGAAGGCACGCCCATTCACGCATGTCTTTCGGAGGCCACTCGACCGTGGGGAGGACATGCAGACTTCACACAGAAGGCACTCCAGCCGCGAATCAAACAGGAGAGCCTCTTGCTGTGAGGCAACAACGCTACCGTTGTACCACCAGATGAACCTACACTATTTGTAACTGTTAATTTTACAAGTACCCAATACAGAGATGTTTTCTTTGTTATTCAGTCCAGACTTTTCCAAAACTGCTTTGATGTTATTACCCCTTTATTATGTAAACATGGGTCTTTTCCCCTAATATCTTTGTTAAATCTGTATTTCCTAGAATAATCTTCCAGTTGTCTAAAAGTGCTTCATGTTATGTTGTCCTATCTCGCCTTCATTCATTGCTGGTTGGGTTCGGAACCGAGCATTAGTTCCGACTCGGCCTATACTAAAGCTCGAGAACTTCCACTGGCTCGAGACTATACCATATCCCATCATGCTTAGGGAGAATACCCAGATCTCATTTACTGCTCAACTAGATCAGGTGCTTCCTACTAGGCTCCAGGCTAAGTGGAATAATTATTCTTCCTTTATACTGTTTTTTTGCTCTAAATAGTTAGTGTGTTGGTTGTATTATTTGCCTTTAGTGTGGTACGCAAGTTTTTTATAATTCCTTTGCGATATTTTGTGCTGTTTGTGGCTGGTCATCGTTTTTCGCTAGGCCGTTTATCTGCCCCCCCCCCCATCCTGATCCCAAAATCGTTTGACTTAGAGAGTTTTGAGTCTTTGTTCTCTAAAAAAATTATCTTATTCCCCCTTCTCTATATCGTAAGGTAGTCTGTTTGAGTTAGAGGGCTCCCTTTCAGCCCATTTAACTTAGAGAGCTTCCTCCCTTCCCATGCCTTTGTTTCCTGTGAGGAGTTATAGTTTTAGTTAGTGACTTCTCCTCAGGCTATCGGAGACTGTTGTTTAAGTTAGAGACTTCTCTTTTGGCTTTCCCTTTGCTTGGTTTGTAGTTTCTAGTGTTATTGATAAAAAAAATTAAAAAAAAATATTCTTTGGTTGTTGAACAGTCGGCCTTGTACTGTTGCTGCCTTTGTACTGTTGCTAGTTAAGTCTAAAGATACTAAAGAAGACAAGCCTTCGGGTTTCAAAAAATTTAATCATTGCAGGCAGAAAATGTCCTTGACAGATGGACACACCAGCTGTGTGTACTGTTTAGGTACTGTCCATCTGCAAGAGTCATGCTCTTTTTGCCATGCATTCAGCTCCAGAGTATTACTGGAGAGGAAAAACAAATTGATTGTTAGGGGATTACTGAAAGTTCCTTTTTCTGAAGCACTAGAAGAGAAACAGAGTTCCTCAAAATCCTACTACCAGTCTCAATCCCCTAGTTCAGACAAGTCTTCTAAGAGGTCTTGTTCCACAGCTCCAGAATCAGAACTGTCAAAAACGAAGGCAAAGGATTCATCCATGGACCTGAAGGCTTTTGGGCACGAAAAAGCTACTTCTTCGGCTCCACTGGTTATTTTGGAGCCGACAGAGTATAACATGCGTTGCTGGTCCCCAGCCCTGGAACCAGTCTCCTCAGGTTTGCACTCACCTATCTTGGAATCTATCAGATCCTCGACCCCGTCCTCTCGGTCCTCCAGGAGCCGATCGGACGACAATGTGGAGCGAGTGGTCAAGAGGCTGTTACAGATGCCGGCATTGGCCAAGATCCTGTCGAATCCAGCCCAGTCGGATTTAGGTTTAACAACCATCACATCCCCTTCTTCGATTCCTCCTCCGACCCATGTTGTGGCTTCAGAGCCGGAGTGCTTCGATTTGATTGTAGTGGAACCATCAGGGCCGAGACCTGTGCCATGATCTTCAGTCCCGACTTCTGCTCCGACCTTCTCGGTGCCATTGTCTATTGAGGGGTCTAGGTGCCGATGTTCCTCTGTCGGGTCTGGGGAGGAGAGTTGAATTGGACATTTGTCTGATCTGAATCTACGTCTCAGGGCTTCGGCACAGATAAGCTCGGCTCCTATATCGGCCTCGGAGCCCACCGCCTTGGCTCAGGGGCAGTCTCCCAGCTCTTTAGAGCCAGAGGCTCCCTCGGAGTGGGGTCATGGTGCTTTCAAGGTCATGAGGAGAGTGGTGTTTCCCCAGACAGCTCCACTCTTGGATCCAAACACTCTTCCCCCACAAGTGCCGGAGTCTGCCTCTTTACCATCTCTCACCCCCAGGCGTGGAGACCCAAAGTCCCAAGATGCCCCATTGGGAGAAACCATCTCTTCTGAAACCTCCCCCGAGTACTCCTCTGGAGAGGTCTTTCAGAAGAGAACATGTAAGAGAAAACATCTAGACTCCCCCAAGGAGTCTATCACTTCAGACATAGACCATGATGATTCAGAAGGGTCCCCACAGTCACCCTCTGAGGATGTCCCCTTTGCGGACATCCTAGAATTCCTTAAGCATGGAAGTCTATTAACCCTTCTGAGGATGATTCCATGTACCTGGAGGCTTTTGGGTCTCGCCCCGCCACCTCTTGGGTGACTCCGCCTTTCGATCAGCTCCTAAATGTAGTCATTTGAAAGGTGTGGGGCTGTCCGGAATCTGTGGAACCTGTTCCGAGGAGGCCAAATAAATTTATCACAGCACCATCTGATAAGGAATTCCTCACAAAAGGTGTCCCGGTAGATGGTATGGCAGTGGCGGCAGCCACCAAAAAGGAATTGTCTGAGACTTTCTCATCTGTCCATCTGCCAAATAAAGAATCTCATATGATGGACAGGTACAGAAAACATATGTTTTCATCAGCAGCCTTTACCCTTAGGTCACTGAACTATTTGACCCATTTTACTAAGCTTCAGATGGATCTCCTGAAGGAGTTAGGTGATACCCTCCAAGGTTTTACAGCTGCGGGGGTTTCAGACAAGGTAACCTCTCAGCTTTCGACCTTAAATTCTGTGGTAAACTCCTCCATGTGGCATATCTCTTATGTAGCCATTGGAGCGAGTAGGGCAGTGGGTACAGGAATCTCCCTAAGGAGGCATTCCTGGATATGCTTATGCGAGTTTGCAGAGCCCTTCAAGTCTTCCTTTATCAATGCCCCATTCGATGGCTCATCCTTCTTCGTGGCAAAAGTGAAAGAGTCTATGACCAGGTGCGAGCAAGAGGGAAAGACTCTTTCTGCCAAAGGAGTCCATTTTTCCTTCCCTACCAGGCCTTAACCCAAAGGCCAGAATGGGGGTAAATGTGGTTCTGTAAGTCCCAGAGAACCTTTCAGGATGCATGTGGTGATTCTTACCCCAGGGACAGAGGGGGAAACAGCAATGGAATATGCCGACCTCGCAGCAAATGGGGCCCACAAAATCAGGGCAACAGGGATACATTCCTTGGTAGGTCCTTCCAGTGCTCCTAAAAGGAGGCCTGTCTGTCCACCTTTGGAGGCAGTCGAGGGTCGATTGTCACTGTACCCAAACGCCTGGCTAAATATAGCAAACGACAAATGGGTACAAGCTATCATATCCAGAGGCTACTGTATACCATTTTCCTCTCTCCTTTAGAAAAGAGGTCAGTCCCAGATGTTCCACCCAATTAGAGGGAGCAGGCAACCCTAGAAGTTCAAAGGTTGGTAGAAAAAAAAAAGAGTCATCCAAAACGTCCCCGCAGACAAAATTGGATCTGGAGCTTACTCAAGGTTCTTTTTAGTTCCAAAAAAGACAGGGGACTGGAGGCCCATTGTTGATCTCAGCAGACTAAACATGTTCATAAAAAAAAAATCAAAGTTCCAGATGGTGACACTGCAGTCAATACTCCCCTTTCTGGGGAAAGACAATTGGATGTGCTTGGTAGATCTCCAGGATGTGTACTACCATATGAAGATGGACAAGCAATCCCAGAGTCACTTACGCTTTTGCTGGGAGCCAGTAATTACCAATTCCAAGTTCTGCCCTTTGGTCTCACTACAGCCCCCAGAGTGTTCACCAAATGCATGGCGGTAGTCATGGCTCACTTGAGGCATCTAGGATTCCGGGTGTTTCTGTACTTGGATGACTGGCTCCTAACTGCCACCACCAAGTATCTACTAACCACAGCAAGAGACACCACCATCCGTCTTTGCTCTCAACTAGGCATTACAATAAACTTCGAAAAGTCTGCCTTGTTGCCATCACAGCATATTGTATTTACAGCAGCAGACTTGAACACAAGAGAAATGGTAACCACATTTCCTCCTGACAGGATACAAACCCTAGGCCAACAAGTAACAAACCTCCTGACAAAGAATAAAGTACAAGCGAAGGTTGTTCTAAAGATCTTAGGTACCATGGCGGCAGCGATAACCTTGGTACCTTTTGCACGCTTACAAATGAGAGTTCTCCAGTGGTTACTTTTCACCCAATGATCCATGCAGGAGTTGCACATGTCCCACAAGATTATCATAATGAAATCCTGCAAGAGGAACCTATGCTGGTGGCTTCATTCTACTCAGATGGTTCCGGGCAGGCAGTTCATTCCCCACAACCAGTAGCTACAGTGACCACGGACATTTCTCAGATAGGGTGGGGGGCATTATCTGGGGAAGACTGTCCAAGGAGTTTGGCAGGAATATGAGAACCACTTGTATATCAATGTCCTAGAGATGAGAGCGGTGCTTTTGGTGTTGCAGGCATTCCATAACTCCCTTCCACTAGGAACGACTGCAGTCCAGACAAACAATATGTCAGTCATGTGGTATATAAACAACCAAGGAGGAACCAGATCTTACCCCCTATGTCGAGAGGCTCAAAGAGTATGGCAGTGGGCAGGCTCTTCCCAATGCATTCTAGTAGCAATGTATATCCCTTGGAAATCCAACATGATACCACACAAACTCAGCAGAGCTATTCTAATGCCTCACGAATGGTCCCAGATACAGGACATTGCGAAACAGATTTTTTGCAAGTGGGGCCAGCCTTGTTGCGACCTTTTTGCCACATCCACGAATGCCAAATGCAGCAGCTACTTTGCCCTGATCCCCCCCCCTCTGGGGGAGTCTCCAAGGGGTGCACTTGTACATGATTGGCCCCCCGATCTCCTTTATGCTTTCCCTCCATTTCACTTGATCCCCAAAGTCCTTCAGAAAGTCAGCACATTGAGAAGCAGGTTAATGTTCATCGCCCCATTACTGGCCTCATCAAATTTGCTTCCCCTTCTTATGGCCCCATCTACAACAGGATCCGTGGATTCTGGACCCAGTTCCAGACCTCTTGACTCATCCGTCAGGGATGCTTCATTCCTCGGTCAAAACCCTCAAACTGACAGCTTGGCTGCTCCACTTCCATTCCTAGACAGGCTTCCAAATATATCTCCCACTGTGAAACATATTCTGATCTCATCCCATAAGACAACAACTAGAAAGCTTTATGCTAGCAAATGGAAAAGGTTTTCCTGTTGGGCTCTCAACAATCACATTGATCCTTTCATGGCCACTGTAACTTCTATTTTAGACTTTTTAGAAAACTTTTCATAGAAGGTGCAGCAGTGGCTACCATATGGGTTCAAAAATGAAGAAATAATCCCAACAACGACCTGGAACACACCAGCTTTATTAGACAACATACGTTCCTTCGACTAAGCACTTTCTCCAGAAATTGGCTTCATCAGAGTCAAAGAAACACCTGATGTTAAGTTGTCAATCTCGCCTTCATTCTTGCTTGATGGGTTCGGAGCCGATCCCTCGGCTCCAACTCGGCACTTGCTAAGCTCGAGAGTCACTTTTACCAGCTCGAGGCAGCCCCATATCCCATGATGCAAGGCGGTAAGTACCCAGATCTCGTTTGCCGCTTAACATGAGGTCCTCCTTTTACCAGCTCCTGGTAAGTGATTCACTTTTTTGATATTTAAGCCCCTTTTTGTAAAAAAACCCTTAATTGTTAGTTATAAGTTAATTATTTACATTTTCTGACAGAAAATCCCTGTCTCTTCTAATTTTTTTTTTTAGTCAAACTTTACCCATCCCATCCCCTCCCTGTTAGGGTGTGTGTGTTTGTTTTATAGGAATACCTTTTGGTATTTTATTTAAGTTAATTTTTTGACTGGTGTGTGTGTGTGTGTTTTGTTAAGCACCATGTCAAAGGAGAGGGTCTCAGGTTTTAAGAAGTGTGACTCGTGCTGTCAGAAGATGTCTCTGACAGACGGTCACACTTCTTGCCTGTATTGCCTGGGGCCTCTTCACCTGCAGGACTCCTGTGCTATTTGTCATTCCTTCAGCCAGAGAGTCCTGCAGGAAAGACGCAACAAGCTGATACTTAGGGGCCTTCTTGCCGGAGGGCTCTCCGGCTAAGTCGGCTCCATCAAAATCAGCTAAATCTTCCAAGGCCCAGGCTTCTGTGTCTAAGCCTGCGGCCTCGGCTCCGACTCGTTCAGTCGAGATCGGCTCCGGCTGGAGCCGATTCTGGCTTAACAAAGCCTTCGGCACCGATGGCTATCGGTGCCGAATCTGCATCGACCACTTCGGTGTCGGCTCCGGTCGGTTCCCGCCCCCCTGTGGCACAGGCATCGGTGTCGGCTCCGATCGGCTCCGACACCGTTACTTTGGTGGCTGTATCGGCTCCGGCTGGAGCCGATACATCGAGGCTTCCTGTCGGCTCCGATAAGTCTTCGGCTCCGACAGGATCTATAGTATCGGTTCCGATGGCTCATTCCAGGAAGAGGTCGAGGTCTCCTTCCTTGGAGCCGATACTTTCGGCTCCGGCTTCACCTCTTCTTCGAACGGAGCCATCGGAGCCGATCTTCAAGGTCATCCAGACTGTCAGACCATGACCTAGAGAGAGTGGTCAGCAGATTACTTAAGTCACAGGTACTGGCCCAAATGTTACATAGTCCGTCTCAACAGACGACTGTTGGTCCACACCCCGTTACAGTTCCTCCTTCAACTCTACCCCAGAGCTTGGAGTTGGAGTCTTCGGAATGGTTACTGCTACGGCTGGAGGACGGATACCCCCTTCTGTTCCTTCAGCCTCTACTCTTATCTCCTCTTCGAGACCTTCCTTAGAGGGATTCGGTGGTCGGGCTTCCATGGTCTCCTCCGAGGGGGTGAGTGGCATCGGACCCTTGTCTGAACCCGCTTTTCCCCTTGGAGCCTCGGCCTTGGTGAGCTCGGCTCCGACATCTGCCTCGGAGACTTCCCTTTCGGTGGTCCCTGGAGTTCCTAGTCCTTCGGAACGGGTTCTCTCGGACCTGCCTGGGAGGGGAGCATTCGAGGTGATGAAGAGTGTGCTGGCCACTGGTATCAGTCAGCAGTCTGTTCCCGTAGCTCCTCCCTCTATAGTACCTGTTGACATCTCTGCCACTTCTCTTGCTACAGGACCCAGAGATCCTCCGCCTCAGGTTTCCCCATTGGGAATTTCCCCTCTTCCGAGGATTCTCCTGATGTTTCGGGAGATCCTCCTAGGAAGAGGACTTGTAAGAGGAAACATGTAGACTCCCCTGAGTCTGTCACTTCGGATACTGACTTTGATGAGTCAGAGGGATCCCCTAGATCCCCCTCTGAGGATGTCTCCTTCTCAGACATCCTAGAACTCCTTAAACAGAGGGGAAACTGGCCCACCAACAATCCCTCTGAGGATGAGTCAGTATACCTAGAGGCGTTTGGATCTCAGCCCTCCACCTCCTGGGTGTCTCCGCCTTTCGACCCCCTTATGCAGGTTATTGCACGAAAGGCGTGGGCAGCTCCTGACTCTGTAGAGCCAGTCCCTAGGAGGCCTTCAAAATTTATCACTGCTCCGTGTGACAAGCAATTTCTCACTAAGGGAGTCGCCGCTGATGCCATGGTGGTGGCTGCGGCCACCAAAAAGGAACTTGCAGATCCTTCCGTACCCGTCCATCCTCCTAATAAGGACTCTAGGACCATGGATAGGTACGGTAAGCGGATGTTTTCCTCAGCGACCTTTGCTATGCGTTCGCTGAATTACCTATGTCACTTCACCAGACTCCAGAGGGATATCCTTAAGGAGCTGGGTGAAGTAGTTCAGGATCCTACAGCTACAGGGGCTCAAGAAAAAATTGCTTCGCAGCTAGGAACCCTCAATTCCATTGCAAACTCCTCCATGCGGCTAATATCTTATGCTGCTGATGGAGCGAGTAGAGCCGCAGGTACAGGTGTGGCTCTTAGACGCCAAGCCTGGATGCGGCTATGTGATTTTGCGGATCCCTTTAAGGCGGCCTTCACAAATTCTCCCTTTGATGGGTCAGCTTTGTTTGGCCCTCAGGTGAAGGAAACCTTGACCAGGTGCGAACAGGACGGCAAGACTCTTTCTGCTGTAGGAGTCCGTTTTTCCACCCCTTCTAGACCTTATCCCAAAGGACAGAAAGGTGGGAAGATGTGGTTCCGTAAATCCCAAGGAGTCACGCCAGATTCACGTGGTCAGTTTACCCCTAGAGGCAGAGGGGGTAACAACAACAGACGCTCTAGAGGCAGAGGGGGTCTGAAAAACCAGGGAAACAGAGAGCCTCTCTCTGACAAGCCCTTTCAGCATCCCTGAGATGTTGCCCGGCTGTCCCTCCTTGGAGGCAGTCGGGGGAAGATTATCACTGTACCCAGAAGCCTGGCATTCCCTCACTCAAGACAGATGGGTACAGTCGATCATATCCAAGGGTTACATAATTCCTTTCGAGGAAAGTCCCTTCCCCTCAAGTTCCCTTCCAGATGTACCACCCGGTCTAAGGGAAATTGCAGAGTTAGAAGTCTCAAAACTACTGCAAAAAAGAGCCATTCAGCCAGTTACAACAGACCATTCAGAGCCCGGAATCTACTCAAGGTTCTTTTTGGTCCCCAAAAAGACGGGAGACTGGAGACCAATACTGGATCTCAGCAGACTCAACAAGTCTGTCAGGAAGACAAGATTCCGAATGGTCACTCTTCAGTCAATTCTGCCCTTCTTACAGAAGGACAACTGGATGTGCTCAATAGATCTTCAGGATGCGTACTATCACATCAAGATTCACAGACGCTCCAGGAGATTTCTCCGCTTTCGGCTGGGGTCCAGTCATTTCCAGTTCAGAGCCCTGCCCTTTGGTCTCACTACAGCCCCCAGAGTGTTCACCAAATGCATGGCAGTGGTCACGGCTCACCTGAGACGTCAAGGATTCCAGGTGTTTCCGTATCTCGACGACTGGCTCCTGTCAGCCACCACCAGGCATCAGCTTATACAAGCCAGGGATTACACAATAAACCTTTGTTCTCATTTGGGCATCTCGATCAACTTCGAAAAGTCATCCTTATCGCCCTGCCAGTCTAGTACCTTCATAGGCGCAAATTTAAACACTGTTCGGATGTCAGCTACCCTTACAGATCAAAGAGTTTCAGACATTCAGAGTCATGTCAAAATCATTCTGGCCAACAAGAAAGTACAGGCCAGAATGGTTCTAAAGGTTTTAGGTCTCATGGCTGCGGCCATTACTCTTCTTCCCTGGCTCGATTCTACATGCGCCTTCTTCAGTGGATGCTGTTCACACAATGGTCATACCAACAACTTCCAATGCGTCACCAGATTCTGGTGACACAGACATGCAAAGAGCATCTTGCTTGGTGGATCACATCTCCTCAGGTTCACCAAGGCAGGTACTTTGTACCCCCATCCCCGATAGCCACTGTCACCACGGATGCCTCCCTGATCGGGTGGGGGGGTCATTATCAGGGCAGGATGGTTCATGGGACGTGGCAGCCGTTCGAGTACCATCTGCACATAAATGTCCTGGAGATGAGAGCAGTGCTTTTAACGTTGCAAGCCCTCAACGACTTTCTTCCCGTAGGGACAATTGCAGTCCACACAGACAACATGTCTGTAGTTTGGTATATCAACAAATAGGGTGGAACCAAGTCCTACCCCTTGTGTCGAGAAGCGCTCAGACTATGGCAATGGGCGATCTCCTCTCATCGGTTTCTGGTAGCAACGCATATCCCTGGGACAACCAACATTGTAGCGGACAGATTGAGCAGAGCTATTCTCATGCCTCACGAGTGGTCTCTCAAGCAATCTATAGCGGAAGAGATTTTTCTGGAATGGGGTCGTCCATGCTGCGACCTTTTTGCTACTCCCCAAAACAGCAAATGTCCAGACTTCTTCTGCCTCTTCCCTCCATCAGGCCATCCCCCCAGAGACGCTCTGACCCAGGATTGGCCCCAGGGACTTCTTTATGCCTTCCCTCCATTTCCTCTGATCCCTCAGGTTATCCAGAAAGCTACCGTTTTGAGAGCCAAATTGATTCTCATTGCCCCTTACTGGCCTCGACAAGTTTGGTTTCCGTTCCTCCATCATCACCTTTTGGTGCAGCCGTGGCATCTGGACCCAGTGCCAGATCTTCTGATTCACCAATCGGGTCAGCTGCACCGGTCAATCCCTTCTCTCAACCTCACAGCATGGTTGCTCCACTTCCTTCCTTAGCCAGGCTTCCTTTGATCTCTAACCCAGTTAGAGACATCATAGTAGCTTCGCTAAAATCCTCTACCAGGAGGATTTATACAAGCAAATGGAAACGTTTCTCTTATTGGGCTAAGGCCAAGAATATTGATCCTTTTACTGCCCCTGTTCAGGCAGTCCTGGACTTCTTAGCAGAGATTTTTCATGCAGGCTCCTCGTCTTCCACAGTCAGAGTTCAATTGGCTGCTATTTCCAATTTTCATGTCGGTATAGCAGATCATAATATTATGTCCCATAGGCTCTGCAGGGCCTTCTTGAAAGGAATTTTCCTACTAAAGCCTCCAATCAGGAATCCTCCTCCTCAGTGGGATCTAAATTTAGTGCTGACATCCTTGATTCTTCGCCCCTTCGAGCCAGCTGTTTCTTGTTCCCTGAAATATCTTTCTTGGAAAACTTTATTGCTAGTGGCTATTACATCGGCCAGGAGGGTGTCTGAACTTCATGCTCTTTCGGTTCGACCCCCCTATTTGGTTTTTCACAAAGACAGAGTATCTTTGAGAACTAACCCAACCTTTTTGCCTAAGGTCGCTTCAAAGAACAATTTGAATCAATCCATTGATCTCCTGTATTTTTCGCTAACTATTCAGATAGAGCTGAACAAAAGCTACATTATCTTGATGTCCACCGTCAACTTAGATATTATTTGGACAGAACAAAAAAATTTAGAAAATCTGATCAACTTTTTGTTTCCTATGCGGATAATAAAAAAGGCCTTCCTGTTTCTAAAGTGACCTTGTCCAGATGGCTTTCTTCGGTCATCTCTGAAATTTATCGGCTCAGGGGAAAACAGCTGTGCTCAAAACCTAAAGCACATTCAACTAGGAGCTTAGCTACTTCTACAGCTTTTCAAGCTAGACTTCCTTTAGACACTATTTGTGCAGCGGCCACTTGGGCCACTCCTCACACTTTTGTTTCCCATTACAAATTGGACTTGGCCTCCAGGGACAGAGCCAGTTTTGGCTCTACAGTCCTCAAGAGTTTGTTCCATTGAGCCACCCAGGATAGAGGTGCTAGGGACGCGGTCCCATCAAGCAAGAATGAAGGCGAGATTGACAACTTAACATTAAGAAGTTATGTACCTACCATAACGTTCCATGTTAGTTGTCTTCTCTCGCCTTCTTTCTTGCGACCCTCCCTCCTTCCCCCTGGCCTGGACAGACCTTGTTATAAGAAACTGTTATGCTGAAGACCATTCAGACCTGGTCCTTCTTCTATCTGTAAATTTTCTTTCTTCCTTTTGGAAGTATTTTATGCTTGGTGCTGTTGCCCTTTGTCATCAAACGAGATCTGGGTACTTACCGCCTTGCATCATGGGATATGGGGTTGCCTCGAGCTGGTAAAAGTGACTCTCGAGCTTAGCAAGTGCCGAGTCAGAGCCGAGGGATCGGCTCCGAACCCATCAAGCAAGAAAGAAGGCGAGAGAAGACAACTAACATGGAACGTTATGGTAGGTACATAACTTCTTATTTTACTTCTTTTCCTAATTACTCTTTTTCCGGTCCCCTCGCTTTGTTTCGAGCTAAAAACGAGTGGTCAGTATGCTCTTCTTTATTGCACCCCAGTGCCAAACATTTTCTTTTGTCCACATAGCTCGAAACAAAGCGAGGGGACCGGAAAAAGAGTAATTAGGAAAAGAAGTAAAACAGATGTTTCTTTGACTCTGATGAAGCCAATTTCTGGCGAAAGTGCTTAGTTGAAGGAACGTATTGTTGTCTAATAAAGCTGGTGTGTTCCAGGTTGTTGTTGGGATTATTTCTTCACTTTCCAAATTTTCTTTCTCTGTTGGGAACCTGTTTTTGTTGTGTACCATATGAGTTCATCTGGCTGCTATATCAGACTACCACACTGGAGAAATGTGATTCAAAATGATGTCCCATAGACTGTGCAAGGCCTTTTTGAGAGGTACCTTTTTGCTACAGCCCCCAGTAAAAGAACCAACAGCTCCTTGGGACCGCAATTTGGTATTGTCCACTCTCATCCTGCCACCACATGAACCAGCTTCATCTTGTCATCTGAAGTTCCTAATGTGGAAAACAGTCATTTTGGTAACCATCATGTCAGCTAGGTGGGTATCAGAACTCCCAAGCATTGTCTATACGTCCCCCCACTTGGTTTTCCATAAAGACAGTTTCCCTTAGAACTAATCCATCATTCCTCCCTAATGTTTGCTCTGAGACAAACTTGAATCAGTCTATTGATCTACCTGTTTTCTTCCCAAACTATGGCAACAAGGCAGAATATAAATTACACCAGTTGGATGTACACAGGCAACTAGGTTTCTACCTGGACAGAACAAAAGAATTCAGGAAATCTGATCAACTCTTTGTATCCTTTTCAGATAAAAAGAAGGGCATCTCAATATCAGAAGTCACTCTGTCAAGGTGGCTTACTGACGCTATTACCTATTCATACACTTCTCAAAATAGACAATTGCCTGGGAAAATAAAAGGTAATTCAACAAGAGCCATTGCAACCTCGTCTGCTTTTCAGGCTAGGCTACCTATGGATTAAATTTGTGCTACAGCGACATGGATAAAACCTCATACCTTTATCACTTATTACAAAATGGGTTTGGCCTCCCAGAAAAGGGTGTCCTTTTGATCCACTGTTCTGAAGAGTTTGTTCCCTTGAGCCACCCAAGAAAGAAGGTGCTGGGGACGCTGTCCAAACCAGCAGTGAATGAAGGCGAGATGGGACAACATAACATAAAGAAGTTATGTACTCACCATAATGTTCCATGTTTGTTGTCCATCTTGCCTTTATTATTACGTCCCAACCTCCTTCCCCCAACCTTCACTCCTAGAGGATCGAGAGATCTTTATTGGATTTATTGGATTTCATGTTCTCTGATTACCTTCTTTAGTCCTAGGTGGCACTTGTCCAACAAGATCTGGGTAATCTTCCTATTAGTCCTAGGTGGCACTTGTCTATGCATGTACTACTATATATATATATATATATATATATATATATACATATATATACACATACATACACATACATATATAAAACTGTTACTCAGTGTAGTAACTGCAAACAAGATCTGGGTAATCTTCCTAAGCAAGATGGGATAGGGTGTAGCTTCGAGCCAATGGAAGCTCTGTTTAGTATAGGCCGAGTCGGAACCAATTCTCGGTTTCATACCCAACCAGCAGTGAAAGGCGGCGAGATGGACAACAAACATGGAATGTTATGGTGAGTACATAATTTCTTTTTTATGACATACATATCTAATGAAATTGATAAAGGAAAAGCTGTATCATAAAAATTCTGAACACTAATTTCCAAATTATGTCCCATTTTATAAACCCATGAGGTCCCTACTGAACCATCTCTCAAAATGGGTTTAAATTTGTTTTGTCTCATGGTAATGACCTCCCTCAAGACTCTTTCCAAAAGAGTGCAGTCATAGCCTCTCTCTCTAGAAACAGAATCTTCAGGTTATCAGCATCTAACGAAAATTTATTGTCATCACTAATAAGCCTACTTAACCTAATGAGCTGTCCTTTAACCACATTTGTTTTCATGTGGAGTGGGTACTGACTTTGCTGATGTAAATAATTGATGTTATGTAGTTCTATCTCGCCGTAATTCTTGCTGGATAGGTTCAGAGCCGAACCTCGTCTCTGACTCGGCCGATAGTAAAACTCGAGAGCTTTTACTGGCTCGAGGCTATCCCCTATCCCACGGTGCACCTTGGCAATTCCCCAGATCTTGTTTGCCATGAAAGCTTTGAGGTTGTCTTCTTTACGGGCTTGTTGGCTAAGTGGAATTTTTGATATTTTTGACTATATTTCTTCATCTTTCTTATTAATAGTTTTAACCTTATCTTGAGTGATTACGTGAGTGTTAGAATCCCCTGTCCCTTTCTTTAAGGATTGTACAGCCCGTTTAAGTTAGAGGGCCATAGTTGCCTATTTAAATTAGAGGGCCTTTCCTCTCTGTGTGCTAGTTTTTCTCCTTCTCTTTCTATAAAAACATAAAATATATATATATATATATATATATATATATATATATATATATATATATATATATATATATATATATATGGTTCTACCTGACATAATCGAAACCCCAGAACACCGACAACGAAATTACCGACACCACATAACCGACAGTGCAAAAACACGAAACCTCACATGCCCGACAACGAAATAACCGAAGGTACACAAACACGAAACCTCATACACTGCACATACCACAATTACAACAATCAACAAACAAAACACATCCCCTGTCCAAAAACCACACACACAGCACAAGCACACCAAAATCCCTACAAACCCACACTAAACCACACATACACAACTATCTACAACCCTAACCCAAACCCTAACCCTAAGGTCCGTCACTATCGCATACTCAGCTAACCCGCTCCCTAACTCACTTAACCCGCCCCTAACCCAAAGACTATCACTACCGCACACTTACCTAACCCAGTCCCTAACCCTAACTCACTTAACCCACCCCTAACCCAAACACTATCACTACCACACACTTACCTAACCCGCGCCCTAACCCTAACTCACTTAACCCGCCCCTAACCCAAAGACTATCACTACCGCACACTTACCTAACCCAGTCCCTAACCCTAACTCACTTAACCCACCCCTATCCCCACAGACCGTCAATATCCACACTTACCTTACTCGCACCCTAATGTCCGTCACTACCGCATAATTACACAGCCTTTTCCCATGTCGGCATCCTCGGCATCAGTGTTTTCATCCATCGCGTCGGCCTACTGCATGCATTGTCAATCTTCTAGCGCTCGCGATTCGCTTGTCGGTGTTTTCCGCTGTTGATGATGTCAGGTAGATCCATATATATATATATATAGAGCATACTTACCTCTATTGCTAACTCCTCCATGAGGCTGATTTCTTATGCAGATTATGGAGCGAGCAGGGTGGCCGCATCAGGAATCTCTCTTAGGAGACATTCCTAGATGCATCTATGCCAATTTTACGGAGTCCTTCAAATCTTCCTTTACCAATGTCCCCTTTGATGGTTCAACTCTTTTTGGACCTCAGGTAAAAGAGACTTTGACCAGGTGTGAGCAGGGAGGAAAAACCATATCTGCTGTCAGAGTCCATTTCTCCCTTCCTTCCAGACCCTATCCCAAGGATCAAACAGGAGGGAAAATGTGGTTCCATAAATCCCAAAAAGGTTTCCCTCAAGCAAAGGGTCAACCCTCTGCTAGAGGAAGAGAGGGAGTTTATAATGGAAGGCACACACTCACAGCAGAGGGGGTCCGCAACACCAGAGTGATAGAGATACTTTCTCTGATCGACCCTTTCATCGCCCCTGAAGGGTTGCCTGACTGTCCGTCTCTGGAGGCAGTCAGGGGTTGCCTGTCACTATACCCAAGCACCTGGCTACAAATTTCTCAAGCTCGATAGGTACAAAATATAATTTCCAGAAGTTACCTCATTCCTTTTGTTTCCAATCCCCCTACAAATCGGTCTTTACCAGATGTACCACCCATTCAAACAGACCATGCAACATTAGAGATTATCTCGTTGCTTCAAAAAGGTGTCATCCAAGAAGTCCCCACAGAGCAAATAGGATCCGGAACTTACTCACGATCTTTTTTAGTTACAAAAAAGACCGGGGACTGGAGATCAATTCTAGATCTCAGCAAGCTAAACAGGTCTGCAAAAAAATCAAAGTTCCGTATGATCACTCTGCAGTCAATTTTTCCGTTTATCGGAAAAGGCAATTGGATGTGCTCCATAGATCTTCAGGATGCGTACTACCATGTCAAAATGGACAGGCGCTCCAGAAGACATCTATGCTTGCGGCTGGGAGCCAGTCATTTTCAGTTTTGAACACTGCCCTTTGGTCTCACTACAGCCCCCACAGTGTTCACCAAATGTATGGTGGTGGTCACGGCTCACCTGAGATGTCAGGGATTCCGTGTGTTTCCGTACTTAGACGACTGGCTCCTCACTGCTACCACCAAGCATCAATTAATCCGAGCCAGGGACGAGACTCTATCCTTGTGCGCCAGATTAGGAATTACAGTAAACTTTAAAAAATCTGCCTTATCTCCATTGCAGCACATTATCTTCTTAGGCTCAGACCTAGACTCAACCACCATAACAGCAAAACTGACACCAGAAAGGATAGAATCATTGCACAACCAAGTCAGACTCTTGCTGACCAAAGACAAAGTACAGGCCAGGATAGTTCTTCAAGTTCTAGGTACTATGGCATCCACCATTCTTTTAGTTCCCCTTGCCCATCTACACATGAGAGTGGTTCATAGGTAGGTCCTAGGCTATCTGCCCAAGGGCATTTATAAGCCTAGCCAGAATGTGTTGGCTTTCGCCTCCCTTTTAAATTAGTTTCCTGGGCCTCTGTCTAGCAGGGCCACTGAAGTGATCCCAGTGGTAAATTTACGATTTCCCATCCACTCATCAAGATTCCTCTTGAAGAGAGTCAGCGAGGGGCTCTGCCTAATATAGACTGGGATTTTATTCCAGAGCGAGGGACGTCTCTGGGACAGGAATCTATCCCTCCAGCATGTCCTGTTTATTGTTGTGCTGAGGTTTAATTCACTAGAGCGTGTGGCTCTAAGAGATTTGGTTTTCTTGAGGTGGAGCATGTCTATTAATTCCGGGTTGGACATGGCCTTATACGTCAGGCAGAGATCACCTCTGAGCAGGCGGTAAGCAACCGAGTATAGCTGGAGTTTCTTTAGTCGAGCTGCATAGGGCATCTCTTTGAGGCCCATGATCCTCTTGGTCAGGTACTTTTGTGGTCTTTCCAGCTGTTGCAGGTGACGAGTAAGATACATACCAAATGGGGCACTGCACTCTATTATGGGCCTAATGAGTGATGAGTAGAGGGGCACAATGACCACTCTTGATCTAGAGGTGAACCCCTTCATGATTAGGTGGGCTACATAGAAAGAATTTCTAACCACTTTGGCAATGTGATTATCAAAGGAGAGGTTGCTATCTACCTGGGTCCCCAGGTCCCTAATTACATTTTCCATACCTAGTGGATTACCACCTATGTGGTAATTCGTGGGCACTTTGTTTTTTCCAAAGGGGATGACTATGCATTTTTTGGCATTCAGCTTGAGGCCATGGCTCTGACACCAGGTATCTGTCTCTGTAAAACCCTTCTGAAGGATGTCTGTGTCAGCAGGAGAGTTGATTATGGCCCCCAGTTTGCAGTCATCTGCGAACTTGGTCAGCCATAGTCCTCCCGTGCTTGCCTGTACCTCAGAGAAGTATATACCGAACAGGAGGGGTCCCAGGACCGAGCCCTGTGGGGCGCCACTTGTAACTGGTTTAGAGTTTGACATGGCACCCGCAACTCTGACCATGTGTGTTCTATCCGTGAGCCAGTTGGCCACCCATCTCATGACATAGTGGTTAATGTTCAAGCTGGTGAGCTTGTCTATGATGCCAGAGTGGGGAATGGTGTAGAAGGCATTAGCGAGGTCCAGGTAGGCTGTGTGGACTGCCTTCCCTTCATCTATGGCCTTGGTAACTATTTCAAAGAAGTCAACTAGGTTTAGGAGGCAGGATCTGCCTTTAACAAAGCCGAATTGGGTAAGGTCCAGTGTCTGGAGGTTCCCAATGTCTCTGTTTATGAGTTCTACGATGATGCGCTCCATAGCTTTGCAGACCAGGCTAGTCAGGCTTATAGGGTGATAGTTCCCAGGTTCTGTTGTGGCACCACCTTTGTGGAGTGGGATGACTGTTGCTGTACGACATTCTTTGGGTACATAGCCTGTGGTAAAGCTGAGACTGAATAGTGAATTTAGGTGAGAGTTTAGTTCCTTTTGGAGCTCGTGTAAGACGCAGCCTGGGACACCATCTGGTCCCATTGATGCTGTGTTTTTAGCTTTGGAGAGGGCTGTTTTTACCTGCATGTCCGTGATGTCTGGGGCTCTGCATTCTTCTGGGATGGACACGGGCCCTTTTGGGGGTGACGGGGGGGGGGGTGAAGTTTGCACTGAACTTGTCAGCCAGGATGTTGGCAATGTCAATTGGTTCAGTGTATTTTTTGCCATTTTGCACTAGCTCAGAGCATATCTGAGAGTTGCCACCTAAATTTTTGACATAGCAAAAGAAGGCTTTGTGGTTATCTTTAGAGTCTTTGGCAATTTTTCTTTCGAAACTGGCCTTGGATGATTTTATGAGGGATCGTAGTTTCTTGCTAATATTGATCAATGATGCCTTTCCTTTTGGGGATTTTGCTCTGTCATGTAGTAGTTTCCTCCTACTATTTGCCCAGTGGTCAATGCAGGATCTACACTTGTCCCACCAAGAAGGATCTAACATGGTGGTTACATACAGATCAGCTTTATCTAGGTCATTCCTTTGTTCTCTCTCAACAAAATGCAGTCTTGACCACGGACGCTTCCCAGATAGGGTAGAGGGGGCATTATCTGGGAATGATGGTCCAAGGTATCTGGCAGGATCACGAGAACCACTTGCACATAAATGTTCTGGAGATGAGAGCAGTGCTGTACACATTGCAAGCACTTCACAGTTCTCTTCCCACCGGGACAATTGCAATTCAATCAGACAGTATGTCTGTAGTGTAGTACATAAACAAGCAAGGGGGAACCAAGTCTTACCCACTTTGTCAAGAGGCACAAAGAGTATGGAAATGGGCGATGGACTCTCAATGTTTTCTAGTAGCAATGCACATTCCGGGGAAGTCCAATGTGATAGCAAACAAACTGAGTCGAGCAATTCTGATGCCTCACGAGTGGTCCCTGAAAACAGAAGTTGCAGAAGAGATTTTCCGCAAATGGGGCCACCCTTGCTGCGATCTATTCACCACTTACATGAACACCAAATGCAGCAACTACTTTGCCCTCATTCCCCATCCGGGAATGTCACCCAGGGACGCTCTGGTCCACAATTGGCCTTCGGGACTTCTTTACGCTTTTCCACCCTTTCCCCTTGTATCCAAAGTGATTCAGAAAGCAAAACTGTTGAAGAGTACCCTGATCCTCATTGCTCCTTACTGGCCTCGTCAAGTCTGGTTTCCCTTCCTGTGGCCTTATCTCTTGCAGGAACCATGTTTTCTGGAACCATCTCCCGACCTCCTGATTCACCAGTCGGGACAATTCCATCCTACCATCCAAACCCTGAAATTGACAGCATGGCTGCTCCAGTTCCAAGAATAGCCAGGTGTATATCCCTTTCTCCTACTCTTAAACACATCCTCATTTCTTCCCACAAACCTTCCACCAGAAAAGTATACTCCAGGAAATGGAAAAGGTTTTCCATTTGGGCGCAAAAACAAGGCATAGATCCCTACTCAGCTCCCATAGAATCTATCCTGTCCTTCCTCACATCTATTTTTCAAGAAGAAACTGCAGCTGCTACCATTACAGTTCAGTTGGCTGCCATCTCAAATTATCATTTTGGGTACATGAGAAATTCTATTATGTCCCACTCTTCATGTAAGACCTTTTTGAAAGGAGTCCTCCTTATCAGACCTCCAATCAAGCAACCTCCGGAGCCCTGGGACTTAAACTTAGTTCTGAACTCATTGATTTCTCCGCTATTCGAACCGTCTTCTTCATCTGACTTGAAATTGCTGTCTTGGAAGACATTGTTCTTAGTAGCTATAACATCTGCTAGGAGGGTTTCAGAATTGCAAGCTCTGACCATTCAACCTCCATATATTATTTTCCATAAGGACAGAGTTTCCCTAAGAACTAATCCTCCTTTCCTCCCTAAGGTATCCTCAGAACATAATTTAAACACAACTATTGAATTACCAGTATTATTCCCCAATTATGCTAATAAATCAGAATACTGACTGCATCAATTAGATGTCCATAGAATTGTCTGATTTTACCTGCACAGGACTAAAGATTTCAGGAAATCGGACCAATTGTTTCTTTCCTTTTCAGAGAAAAACAAAGGCTTGCCCATTTCCAAAGTAACTCTGTCTAAATGGCTTTCAGACTGCATTTCATTTTCTTACAAAAGTGTTGGGAAACAATTACCTGCTAAGGTAAGAGGCCATTCAACTACAGCAGTATCAGCTTCATATGCCTTCAAATCCAAACTTCCAATTGATAGCATATGTGCAGCAGCTACATGGGCAAGACCTCATACTTGTCACACATTATAAATTAGATTTGGCCTCCCGGGACAGGTCATCCTTTGGTTCCAATGTGCTAAAGAGTCTCTTTGCTTGAGCCACCCGGGATAAAGGTGCTAGGGATACTGTCCCATCCAGCAAGAATCACGGCGAGATAGGACTACATAACATTAAGAAGTTATGTACTTACCATAACGTTCCATGTTTATAGTCCATCTCGGCTACATTCTTGCGTCCCACCCTCTTTCCCACTTCCTCTATCCTGGAGGAACTGGTGGACTATCCATTATGCTGTCTGACCGTGTTATAGTTGTCTGACCATATGCCATGGATAGTAAAACAAAATTCTTTTGTTTATATGTACATAGTTATTGATAGTATAATCACTATTATGTAGATCTAGGGAATTGCCGTGATGCACCATGGGATAGGGGATAGCCTCAAGCCAGTAAAAGCTCTCGAGCTTTAGTATCGGCCGAGTCAGAGCTGAGGTTTGGCTCTGAAGCCATCCAGCAAGAATGTAGGCAAGATGGACTACAAACATGGAACATTATGGTAAGTACATAACTTCTTATTTACAAAAGTATTTTTCCAGAGCACTTTACCTTGGAATTTTCTATTGATTTTATCTAACGTAACTATTAAATCTAAAAAAAAATGATGATATTACTGTAAATGACAGGAAAATTGGTACTAGTGTTCAAATCTTTAAAAAAAGTGATTAAATTAATCTATAGTACCACCCCAATAAAAAAGAGGTCACCTGTGAAGCATTTATAAAAACTTACTTTATGAAAAAAAAGTGTGAGCCTTAAGATAGTCTTCTTCCCATCAAGTCATCACTAAATTTGCAACTACCAGTGCTACTCTAGCACCCATTGCAGCTCCTTTCTTTTGTTTGAAAAAAATCTGTTATGAAACATTAAAAAAATTGATCTGATGTTGTTAATCTTCATTCACTCCTGACTGATGGGTATCGGTTCCGTCCTCGGAACCAACTCGGCCGTTATAACAAGCTCACACCAGCCAAAATCTCTCGAGCTAAGCTTACCCATAGTGCCCCTCTCTTTATAGGTTCATAGGTTGGTACTAGGCTATTGGTCCTAAGGCCTATACAAGCCTAGCCATAACAATTCCCTGGCTATTTCTTCCCACACTATTTACTTCCTATATCACTTCAGATCTCGTTTGCTGCATAGAGTCTCAAGAGACGTCAGGTCAGCTCTCCAGCTAAGTGATTTAGATTTTTCAATAATATTTCTGCTAACTTTCAGATTTTTCTCTCCAACAAAACAAAGTCCTTCTACCAACTAAGGTCAAAATGGACACAACCAAATCAGTTGTGACATCTGTTGCCTTCCATTCAAGAGCTTCCATGGTTGACATTTGTGCAGCAGCCACATGGGCTACTCCCCATACCCTTATCACTCATTACAAATTAGATTTGGTCTCCAGGGGGAGAGCATCCTTTGGCTCAGTGGTGCTCAGGAATATCCTTCCATAGGGCCTCCCAGGACATAAAGTAGCTAGGGACTCTGTCCCATCTGTCAGGAATGAATGAAGATTAAAATATCAAATAAAAAAGTTATGTTCTTACCATAACGTTCCATCTGGGGTGTTGATCTTCATTCATTCATGACATCCCACCCTCCTACACCCTCCAAAAGACTTCTGGAAATTCGGATTTGGGTCTAGCTTCATAAATGGGAATTTGCTCAGACAAAGCCTCCACTTTCTTTCTTATGGGCAAACTCGATCTGAGGTGATAAAGACAGGGGCACTATGGGTAAGCTTAGCTTAAGAGTTTTTTGATTGGAGTGAGCTTGTTATAACTGCTGAGTTGGTTCAGAGGACGGAACAGATACCCATCAGTCATGAATGAATGAAGATCAACACAGATGGAACATTATGGTAACAACATAACTTCTTTTTTTCCAAAACTATCCTTGTTTTCCAAAACTGTCTCTGAAAAAAATGTGTTGATAAACACATTTTCAAATTTTGTGAATTTAGTCAAATACCTTCTAACAAATTCAACTTCATGTGCCTGGCAAATACTGATATATAATGAAATAATATCCAGTGTAACTAGAAAACTTTAACATTCATGAACATCAAATTTGTGCAGTAGTTCTAACAAATAACAAGAATCTCTCAAATAAAATTCTGATTCTTGGACGATCAGATTCAACATTTGATTCAAATCGAAATTGGTTCTGTTTTATAAAAATCATCTGCTACTACTAATCTGAAAGGTCGCTTTAGTTTATACATTTTTGGTATTCCAAATAACCTCAATATCTTTGGAAAATCAATTTTCAGAAATTCATGAAGTCCTAAATCAATATAACCCTGACTTAACATGTCAAGTAATAATTTAATTTCAGAGAATCTTTTGTTAACAACCATTATTGTCACTTCTTCATAACAGTTAACTTTTAACAAATCTAACATTGTTTCAGTGTGTAATCACTCATATTAATAAAAAACATTCCATTACTTTTATTTGCTTTTATAACACAAATATCATTCTTAGATAAATCTCTTAGTGGTACACTAAGTCCAACAGTCCACAGTAGAACGGAGTATTTTTAAACGTAAAACAGTTTAATTAAAACGCTTTTCGTCACCAAGAGTGTGATGACTTCCTCAGAAATACAAGTTAAGTTAGTGCAACACTTTTAAATCACACAACTCAGCACAGCACATGATAAAATGAACCAATGAGATACTTCATTTAAAGAAATAAACATATTAGTGACAATAAGTCACATTAATGAAAATCTTAGACGATATGTCACTCAATACAAACTGTTACAAATAGTCAAGTGAACGTTTGTTTATAAAATAAATAAATATATATATATATATATATATATATATATATATATATATATATATATATATATATATATATATATATGTATATATATATATATATATAAAAACACTTACTGTTTATTTGTAAGGTAATCAATATATTTATAAAAATCCATAATTAAATACTCCTATTTATATTTAAAAACAACTAATCTGGGAAAGTCAACCTTATACTAATAAAAAAACAAAGTTTATACAAACAAAAACATCACCTGATTAAACTTTTAAGTTTTAATAAACAGGAGATGTTACAAGCCTCATTTAGACCAGGATGAGAGAAAGCGTTTAAATACAATTGTCATTCTAACTCGCGTTCTTCTAAAACGAAGGGCCTCCTCTAATGTCAGGCAACAGTTGGTCGATAGCTTTAAAACAGAACTTATGACTTCCACATGAATTGGAGTGCTTAGCTAGTGCATTCTCATGTTTATTTTTATCTATGGCATAAATATGCTCATAGATTCTTTCCCGGAATTTGCGTTCCGTTTTACCCACGTAAAGTAACCACGTTTTTGGAACAAAGTACTAAGAAAATGGCATTCATCAAGAAAGTCCTTTTCCAAAGAAGTCATCAAAATGAGGTCAGTTTTAGACAGTAATGCTTACTCAAAGTCATCGTTAAATGAGATGAATATTGCGCATAGTCGTATTAGGGGGTACCTCAACGACCTATTCATTGAGGCTAAAATCGACCAGGAAACTTACAATTATATGTTTATTTCATTCCCTAAAACACCAATAATATTTGGCATCCCTAAAGTACACAAGGATAGGTTCAATCCACCCATGAGACCTCTCATAGATGGTAGGGCTTCCTTAACCTATCCTTGTGCAAAGGTAGTGGACACTATTCTACAAAAATATTTAAAAACTGAGACCTAAGTGTGTAAAGATTCTTGGTCTTTTCTACAAAACCTTAATGACCTTGAATTTAATCAGGAAAACAATTTTGTAACTATTGATGTGATTGACTTGTATACTTCAGTTCCACACTTGGAGGCTGTAGAATGGATCAGCCTTATGCTTAAAAATAAGAATGCCCCACCTATAGAAATTGGTTTGATTGAAGAACTTATTGATATTATTCTTACCAATAACTTCTTTATGTTTGATGGGGATTTTTATCTCCAAAAGCAGGGTGTAGCAATGGGCTTGCCCTGTGGGGCCAGTTTGGCCAATTTATTCATGGCCTACTGGGAGAGAACGTTTATTTTCAATTCACCTGAATATAAAGGGAACTTAATTTATTACACTCGATTCTTGGATGATATTTTCATTTTATTTAGGGGGAATGAGGCACAAGCTTATGCATTTGTTGACTTTCTGAATTCTACAACTGACTTTTTCAAATTTACATTTAACTTCAGTAAGGATACTATTGACTACTTAGACATCAAGTTATCTAGGACCTGGTTAATAAAAGGTTAATTTCAAAAATTTTCAGGAAAATTACATACTGTAATTCATTTTTACATTTTACTAGCGCCCACCCATATACGCAAAAAGATCTATAGTGAAGAGTCAACTTATCAGGGCTGCTAGGATGACTTCTTTGGAAAAGGACTTTTTTGATGAATGTCATTTTCTTAGTACTTTGTTCCAAAAACGTGGTTACCCTACTTCTTTGATTGACCCCTTAATAGAGGAAATCCAGTGTAAACATCTCTATGGTAATTTTGGACCTTTACTTTTTAAGGGGGACGAGGTGTTTCACAAATCACATGAGATTAATGAGGTAACAAATATTGACCAGGACTGTAACATCAATGCTCTACATCTTAGGACTGAAAGTACAAACTCAAAGTCAAACACTGACCAACAGGGGATTTATAATGTTAGTTTTATTACAACATACAATAATGGCAGTGCTAGACTTAGACTTATATATAAGAACTGGTCTTTCATTAGTATAGATAATACTTTACTTGAAAGATTTGGTACTTTGCCCAAAATTGTATATAGAAGGGGGTCCAACTTGAAAAATCTACTAGAATGTAGAGTTTCAAGTAGGGTTGGGAGACCTGTGGGTATGTACACCTGCGGAGCATGTAGGATGTGTAAATACATCATGACGGGCAACTCTTACTCTATTGGTAGTAATAGGAAGTTTTACCTTAATCATAAATTGAATTGTGAGTCTAGGGTACTGATATATATTGCTACGTGCAATAATTGCCCGGCGTTTTACGTGGGTAAAATAGAACGCAAATTCCAGGAAAGAATCTATGAGCATATTTATGCCATAGATAAAAATAAACTTGAGAATGCACTAGCTAAGCACTCCATTTCATGTGGAAGTCATAAGTTCTGTTTTAAAGCTATCGATCAAGTGTTGCCTGACATTAGAGGAGGCCCTTCGTCATTGCTCTAAGAAGAACGCGAGTTAGAATGGCAATTGTATTTAAACATTTTCTCCCATCCTGGTCTAAATGAGGCTTGTAATATCTCCTGTTTATTAAAACTTAAAAGTTTAATCAGGTGATGTTTTTGTTTGTATAAACTTTGTTTTTTTATTAGTATAAGGTTGATTTTCCCACATTAGTTGTTTTTAAATATAAATAGGAGTATTTAATTATGGATTTTTATAAACATAGTGATTTACTTACAAATAAACAGTAAGCGTATATATATATATATATATATATATATATATATATATATCATTATTTTATAAACAAACGTTCACTTAACTATTTGTAATAGTTTGTATTGAGTGACATATCTTTTAAGATTTTCATTAATGTGACTTATTGTCACTAATATGTTTATTTTTTTAAATGAAGTATCTCATTGATTGGTTCATTTTATCATGTGCTGTGCTGTGTTGTGTGATTTAAAAGTGTTGCACTAACTTAGCTTGTATTTCTGAGGAAGTGACCACACTCTTGGTGACGAAAAGCATTTTAAGTTTTAATTAAACTGTTTTACGTTTAAAAATACCCCGTTCTACTGTGGACTGTTGGACTTAGTGTTACAGTTGGTATTTCCTGTTTTTTGCGTTTAGACCAGCTCGTTTGTTAAATCTCTTAGTGGTAATATCTCTCTCTTTGTGATAAATTATGAAATGTATGATTGAGATTTGTGCCTAATTTGTGACAAAACTCCTTTTCACGAACATAATTAAACTCCTGTAAAGTATGTAACACAGGGTTATAAATACTGTGATGTTATGTTGGCCTGTCTCGCCATCTTTCTTGCTGGTTGGGTTCGGAACTGAGCATCGGTTCCGACTCGGCCTTTTACTAAAGTTCGAGAGCTTCCACTGGCTCGAGGCTATACCCTATCCCATGGTGTCTAGACAAGGTAACCCAGATCTCGTTTGCCTCTAAACTAGATCGGGTGCTTCTCCCTAAGTTCAGGCTAAGTGAAATCTTTTTTCTTCTGTTTTCTCAGCATTGTTATAGTTATTGATTGAGAATAGTTAGTTAGTTGTAGATATTGTGTATTTAGTCTCTAAGTTTAAGTTAATTGCTGTTAATTGTTGGTTTATCTTTTGTTGCAAGCTGTTGTGTGTGGCCGTCACTGTTGCTGGGCCAGAAACCTCCTTACCCCATTGCTAAGTTTTGTGTTTATCCTTCGAACCTGCTTAAGTTAGAAGGTTCGTTATTTTCTTAATTTTTTCTCACGCCCATTTAAGTTAGAGGGCTCTCCTTTTTCTAACCCCTTTCCCTGAGAGTTTTATCGTTTAAGTTAGAGACGTCTCTGGCTAGAGGAGTTCGTCATTTAAATTAGAGACCTCTCCTCTTGCCCTTTTCTCCCTCCCACTTCTCTCGCTTGTGTGTTTAACAGGTTAACAAGACTTTTTTTTTTTTTTTTAGAGTGTTTTCTGCCTTACAACTGTAGAATACATAGCATCATACCCTTTCCTTAACAGTGTGGTGTTTGCTTTGTGTTGGTAATATTTCCAAGGAAGGCAAGGAAGCCAAACAGTCTGGTTTTAAAAAATGCGACTCTTGTACCCAAAAGATGTCACTTACTGACGGTCACACTAGTTGTGTTTATTGTCTAGGTGCAGTTCAGATGCAGGATTCCCGTTCCATCGGGTTTAGTTTGAGGGTGTTACAGGAATGCAGGAATAAGCTAATTGCTAAGGGTTTGCTTAAAGCTCCTTCTGATGAGGCACTAGAAAATATAAAGACTTCCTCGAAATCTTCTCAGTCCCCCAGATCTAAAAAGTCTACGAAATGGGCTTCTTCTTCGGCTCCTGTGTCTAAGCCGGCAAGAAAAGTAGCCAAGGATACAACTTTGGACCTGAAGGCTGTCGGGCCCAAGAAATCATCTCCATTGGTTCCTCAGGGTTTATCGGAACTGGGTAGGAGTCATATACAGAACCACTCTCCAACTTTTGGAGCCGATCTCCTCGGTCCCACAGTCACCTTTATTGCAATCTATAACTGGTAGTGTTAAGTCCTCAGCCCTGTCCTCCCAATCCTCCAAGAGCTTATTAGATGATGACGTGGAGCACGTGGTCAAGAGGTTACTTCAAACACCGGCCCTTGCCAAAATTTTATTGAGTCCAGCCCATAAGGAAGTGGAATCGACACCTACTACTGCCCCTGCTTCTCTTCCTCCTCTGACCGAAGCGGTATCAGAGCCAGAATGCCTGGATGTCTTTGTGGTGGAACTGTCAGGCCTGAGAATCACCCCTGGGTTTTCAGTCCTGACTTCTGCTCCGACCTCTTCAGTCCCATCCTCTGTTGAGAGGTCTGAGAGCCAATGCTCCCCGTCGGGTCTGGGGAGGAGAGTCGGATCAGACCCTTGTCGGATCTGATTCTTCCTCTTGGGGCTTCAGCATGGGTGAGCTCGGCACCTACATCAGCCTCAGAGCCCACCTCCTTGGTACAGGGGAAGTCCCTGGGGCTCTTCGGAGCCAGGGGGCCTCCTCGGACCTGGGTTGTGGCACCTTTCGAGGTGATGAGGAGTGTGCTGTCACCTCCACACGGCTCCTCCCTTGGATCCTGACACTCTTCCCCATAAGGAGCTGGCTTCTACATCTGTTCCATCCCTTCTCCCCAGGCGTAAGGAACCAGTGCCCCAGGACGCCCCATTGGTTGAGGCTTTCTCTTCTGAAACCTCTCCAGAGGATCCATCTGCAGAGGTCCCTCGGAAGAGAACTTGTAAGAGGAAACATCTAGACTCCCCTGAGGAGTCTTGTCACTCTGGACACAGATTTAGAGGATTCCGAAGGGTCCCCAAGGTCACCCTCTGAGGATGTCTCCTTTTCAGACATTCTAGAGATCCTGAAACAGAGAGGTGGGCTGGAAGACCCTAAACCCTTCTGAGGATGAATCTTTGTACCTGGAGGCATTTGGTTCTCGACCCTCCACCTCTTGGGTGTCTCTGCCTTTTGATCAGCTCCTTGGGGTGGTTAGTCAAAAGGTGTAGAGCTCCCCAGAATCTGTAGAACCTGTTCCGAGGAGGCCAAACAAGTTCATTACTGCCCCTTCGGACAAGGAATTTTTGACCAAAGGTGTTCCGGTAGATGCTATGGTGGTGGCGGCTGCCACCAAAAAGGAGTTGGCTGAGATTTCCTCATCTGTCCATCCACTGAATAAGGTATCTCGAACAATGGACAGATATGGGAAGCATATGTTTTTGTCATGTTTTTGTCAGTGGCCTTTACTCTCTGGTCACTGAACTACCTAACCCACTTTACCAGACTTCAGAGAGATCTCCTGAAGGAGCTGGGAGATACCCCCCAAGGTTCTACAACTGCTGGGGTGTCAGATACGGTCTCCTCTCAGCTTGCTACCTTAGGTTCCATAGTCAACTCCTCCATGAAGCTCATCTCTTATGCAGTGAGTAGGTCAGCAAGCACAGGTATAGCTCTCAGGAGGCATTCCTGGATGAGCCTTTGTGAGTTTGCTGAACCCTTTAAGTCTTCCTTCACAAATGCCCCTTTTGACAGCTCATCCTTGTTCAGGCCAAAAGTAAAAGAGACTCTGACCAGGTGCAAACCAGAAGGCAAAACTCTGCCTGCCATGTTTTTCCTTCCCTACCAGGCCTTACCCCAAAGGCCAGAATGACGGGAAGATGTGGTTTCGTAAATCCCAAAGAGCTTTGCCGGAAACACATGGTGAATTTTTCCCCAAGGGCAGAGGGGGAAACAACAATGGAAGACTCCGTCCTCATGGCAGAAGGGGTCTGCAAAATCAGGGAGACAGAGATACCTTCTCTGGCAGGCCCTTCCAGCGCTCCTAAATGGAGGCCCACCTGCCCACCTCTGGAGGCAGTCAGGGGCAGACTATCACTGTACCCAAAAGCCTGGCTGAACATCACTCAAGACAAATGAGTACAGTCAATTATATCCAGAGGATACAACATACCCTTCTCTTCTCCTCACCCACTATCAAGATCAGTCCCAGACATCCCACCCTGTCAAAGGAATAAAGCAACCCTAGAGATTCAAAGGTTGCTAGAAAAAAGAAGGAGTCATCCAAAAAGGCCCAAAGACCAAATCGGATCTGGAACTTACTCAAGGTTCTTTTTAGTTCCAAAGAAGACAGGGTACAGGAGACCCATTTTGGATCTCAGCAGACTAAACAAGTCTGTCAAGAAAACAAAGTTCCGGATGGTGACACTGCAGTCTTTACTTCCATTTCTGGGAAAAGATGATTGGATGTGCTCCATCGATCTCTAGGATGCATACTACCATATAAAGATGGACAGGCGATCCAGGAGATATATATGCTTCCAGCTGGGAGTCAGTCACTACCAATTCAGAGCTCTGCCTTTTGGACTCACTACAGCCCCCAGAGTGTTTACCAAATGCATGGCAGTAGTCACAGCTCACCCGAGATGGCTAGGATTCTGGGTGTTTCCATACTTAGATGACTGGCTCCTCACCGCCACCACTGAGTGTCTACTAACCAAGGCAAGAGACACCACCATCCATCTATGCTTGGAACTGAGCATTACAACAAATTTCGAAAAATCTGCCTTGTTGCCATCGCAACATATTACATGCATAGGAGCAGAATTAAACACAAAAGACATGGTAGCAAAATTGCCTCAAGACAGGGTACAGACACTGCGCCATCAAGTGTCCATATTGCTCTTGAAGAAAAAAGTACAGGCAAAGTTTGTTCTAAAGGTCTTAGGCACTATGGCGGCTCCTATAACACTAGTATCTCAGGCACGTCTACATATTAGAGTCCTACAGTGGCTGCTCTTTGCTCAGTGGTCCATGCAGGAGTTGCCCATGTCCCACAAGATCTTCATCACAGACTCCTGCAAGAGGGATCTACACTGGTGGCTTCAATCCACACAGATGACTCTAGGCAGACCATTCACTCTCCCCCAACCAGTAGCTACAGTGACCACGGATGCTTCCCAGATAGGGTTGGGGGGCATTATCTGGGAAAGACTGTCCAAGGAATTTGGCAGGAACATGAGTACCATTTGCACATCAATGTCCTAGAGATGAGAGTGGTGCTTCTGGTGTTGCAGGCTTCCAAAACTCTCTTCCACTTGGTACAATTACAATACAGACAGACAACATCTCAGTGGTGTGGTACATCAACAAACAGGTGGAACCAGATCTTACCCCCCTGTGTCGAGAGGCCCAGAGAGTATGGCAATGGGCAATATCTTCTCAACGTTTTCTGATTGCAATGCATATTCCCAGGAAATCCAATGTGACAGCGGACAAATTAAGCAGAGCAATCCTGATGCCTCAAGAGTGGTCCCTGAAACAGGAAATTGCGAACAAAATTTTTCGCAAGTGGGGCCAGCCTTGCTGCGACCTCTTTGCCCTGTCCATAAAGGGATGCACTTGTTCACAATTGGCTCCTGGGACTTATTATGGCTTCCCCCCGTTTCCATTAATTCCCAGAGTTATACAGAAAGCGAAATCATTGAGTTGCAGGCTAATTCTCATCGCTGCATACTGTCCTCGTCAAATCTGGTACCCCTTTCTATGGACCCATCTATGGGAGGAGCCTTGGATTCTGGACTCGGTACCAGATCTTCTGACCCATCAGTCAGGAACTCTCCATCCCTCTATTCAATCTCTCAAGTTGACAGCTTGGCTGCTTCACTTTCAATCTTAGCCAGGTTTCCGGTCATATCCCCTGCAGTGTGTCACATTTTGATCTCATCCCATAAGACGGCAACTGGGAAACTGTATGCTAGCAAATGGAAAAGGTTTTCTTGTTGGGCTTTTAAGAATAATATAGATCCCTTTATAGCTCCAGTGACTACAATTTTAGATTTCTTAGCAGAGATTTATTTTCAATGGAGTAGCCACCATTTCCAACTATCACATAGGAGAGATGGGATCTAAAATAATGTCTCACAAATTATGCAAAGCCTTCTTGAGAGGTACATCCTTACTAAGGCCTCCAATAAAGGAACCACCACCTCCTTGGGACCTCAATTTACTGCTGACTATTCTGACTCTTCCCTCCATACGAACCCGCTTCCTTCTGGTCAATTAAAATTTCTTATCTGGAAGACAGTCTTTTTGACAGCTATTACTTCACCTAGGAGGGTTTCAGAATTGCAAGCTTTGACCATAAGGCCTACCTATTTAGTTTTTCACAAAGACAGAGTCTCTCTTAGAACTAATCCTTCCTTTCTTCCCAAAGTATGTTCGGAGACCAACTTGAATCAGTCCATTGACCTGCCAGTCTTTTTTCCAAATTATGGTAACAAGGCAGAATATAAGCTTCACCAGTTAGATGTACACAGACAACTATGTTTCTACTTGCATAGGACCAAGGAGTTTAGAAAATCTGATCAATTATTTGTCTCCTTCTCAGACAACAAGAAAGGCGCACCAGTTTCCAAAGTTATCCTATTGAAATGGCTTACTGACACTATTTCCTATGCTTATAATTCTCAGCATATAAAATTGCCAGGAAAGATAAGAGGCCACACAACAAGAGCTATTTCAACTTTGGTCGTTTTTCAAGCAAGATTACCTATGGATTCAATCTGTGCTGTAGCTAAATGGGT
The DNA here is from genome assembly GCF_019279795.1 of Protopterus annectens. Taxonomy (NCBI): domain Eukaryota; kingdom Metazoa; phylum Chordata; order Ceratodontiformes; family Protopteridae; genus Protopterus; species Protopterus annectens. The sequence goes on along the minus strand of NC_056742.1, from coordinate 339,821,791 downwards.
CAAACCTCATACCTTTATCACTCATTACAAAGTAGACATGGCCTCCCAGAACAGGGCCTCCTTTGGTTCCACTGTTCTGAAGAGTCTACTCCCTTGACCCAACCAAGAAAGAAGGTGCTGGGGACGCTGTCCCAACCAGCAAGAAAGAAGGTGAGATAGGGCAACATAACATAAAGAAGTTATGTACTCACCATAACATTCCATGTTTGTTGTCCATAATCTTACCGTCTCTCTTGTGTCCCACCCTCCTTCCCACTACCTTCACTCCTGGAGGATTGAGAGGCATTTTTTGGATTGGTTACAAATGTACTCTGGTTCCCTTCTTGCCTCATAAGACGTAGGCTAAGGATGATTTACTCTATGTTTGGAGTATCAGTTCTATTTTGTTAGTGGTTTGCAAACAAGATCTGGGTTACCTTCTGTAGGCATCATGGGTAGGGTATAGCCTCGAGCCAGTGGAAGCTCTAGGGCTTTAGTAAAAGGCCAAGTTGGAACCGATGCTCGGTTCCAAACCCAACCAGCAAGAAAGAAGGTGGTATTATGGACAAAAAACATGGAACGTTATGGTGAGTACATAAGTTCTTTTTTCTAACCACTGTGTCATTTTTCTTAAAATGTTGAATATTATATAAAATATAGTGTAAATGTAACTTGCTCACATACAACTTCAAATCAACTATCACTGTAGTAACATTAGCTTTGTGTAAAGGAATGGAAAAAAAAACTTTTGTAAGCCCTTTAACATGGTTATTACTCAAATTAAAGTCATTCAAATTATAAATATTTTAAACATTTATCTTTTCTTCCCTTTTCCTTTCCCCTTTCCTCAGTGTTTCTGTTTGTAACTCTGTTGTTGAGTCCTTTCTTTCAATGGACATCTGCAATAAATAAACTCTATAACAAAAGGAAAAAATTGCTGTCCAAGACCAAGAAGGAGCGGGTGCCCAATTGGAAGCAATGTCTCCTTAGCCTGAACAAGCAAATAAGACCACTAGTGAAATGTCCAAAGCAAATTTTGAGTCCAAATTGGCCATACCTACTAAAGACAATCATAAGGCCTTTTTCACATATGTCTGCAACCTCAAAGGAAGCACTCAGATCTATGCAGAACTGGTGGTCAAGGATACCACATAGACAAATGCTGTAGATATAGCAAACGTGATGGCTGACAGATTCATTGAAAACTTTACCCGTCTGTCCCCCACCCATCAGTAAATCAGGACATCCCCAGTACCTGCCCCCTTCCCCTAATATATAGGAAACAGGTCATCACTGCTCTCTCAAAGCCAAAAAATACAGCCTCCAGGAGAACCGATAAAATTCCAGGTTGCATCCTACATGAACTCAGGCAGGAACTTGCAGCACCATTAGGCACCCTATTCAACCAAAGCCTGAGTACTGGCTTCATCCCAGCTGAGTGGAGGACAGCCACTGTCATCCCTTTACACAAAGGTGGAGTGTCCACCGATATGGGAAATTGTAGACCCATCAGCCTAACTAGCCTGATCTGGAAGGCCATGGAACGGATTATCATGGTCCTCATTAACAAGGACATTGGCAACCTCCAAACACTTGATCCCACACAGTTTGGCTTTATCAAGGGGAGGTCATGTCTGCTAAATTTGGTCGACTTTGAGACAGTTACCAAAGTGGTGTATGACTGACCAAGACTGCAGATGACTGCAAGCTGGGTGCTGTCATCAATTCACCTAGTGATGTGGACATCCTCCAAGAGGGTCTCACTCAGACAAATGACTGGTGCTAGAAAAATGGCCTCAAGCTGAATAACAAAAAATGCATCTTCATGCCCTTTGTGGAGAGTGACGTCCCCACAAATATTCACATTAATAACAATGTCCTGAGCACTCAGTCATGAGGCATTTGGGCACCCAGGTTGATAGCAACCTGACATTTGACCACCATGTTACTTCTGTGGTATGGAAAGCCTTCTACATGGCCCACCTCATAAGTAAGGGTATCTCACCAGGAATAAGGATGTCATAACATCGCTGTATTCTTCCCTTATAAGGCCCATTATTGAGTACAATGCACCTTTCAGCATGTACCTCCCAAAGTGCATGCAGCAGCTGGAGAGACCACAAACGTTCCTCACCAGGAGAATCTAGAGCATCAAACATCTACCATACACAGATAGGATAAAAGCCCTATCTCTCTACTCACTTTCATACAGACTCCTCAGAGGTGACCTCTGTCTGGCATACAAGGCTATCATGGACTCCACCTTGATGGGACTGCTGTATATCTGCAAATCAAGCTCCACTCGAGTAACCCGCACATGTGGCCTCAACCTGGTCTGTGCCATCAACAGGATTTGTTGGTGGGACAGATTTTTGTCCCAGACTCCCTCATCTATGGAATAGATCCCTCGTCACATCAAGCAGTGTATCTCTTTACCCCTTTTTAAGCGCAACCTGGATAACTGGATGGGAAACAGAAAATATACCCCTGGGATTCCACCCATGTTCCTGCTGGAGAAGAGCATTGCATGCTGATTTGTCTAAACATGGGCTAAACTCTTGGCTAGGCTTATAAGGGTCTCAGGGCCAATAGCCTAGTAACCTCCTACGATCCTAGGGACTGTTCAAATAAAAAGGGGCTGGTGATAAAGGAGGGGGTTGTTCTTCACTACTAGCAACCACTTGTGCATAAGTTATCACAGAACTTTTATCTGGGTTCGTCTTATTACTTTTAGTAAAGACTACATCATCATCTAATAGGTTCATAGGTTCATACTAGGCTGTCTGCCCTGGGGCAATTATAAGCCTAGACCAATTTTGTTTGGCTTACGCCACCCCTTGATTTGAGTATACTGTGCCCTTTTTAAGGTATAGTTTGCTGTGCCTCTGTCTAATAGTGACACGGAAGTAATCCCCGGGACAAACCTACGATCCCCAATCCACTCATCAAGATTCTTCTTGAAGAGATTCATTGAGGTGCTCTGCCTAACATGGATTGGAATTCTATTCCAGAGCAAAGGGTGCCTCTGGGTTATGAATCTGTCCCTCCAGCAAGTTCTATTTATTTCAGTGCTGAGGTTCAAGTCCCTTGAGCGTGTGGCTCTAAGGGATTTAGATTTACTGAGGTGGAGCATGTCCATTAATTCTGGATTGGACATAGCTTTATATGTCAGGCATAGATCGCCTCGAAGTAGGCGGTATGCAACTGAGTAGAGCTGGAGTTTTTTTAACCAAGCAGCATATGGCATCTCTTTGAGTCCCTTGATCCTCTTGGTGAGGTACTTTTAGGGTCTTTCTAATTGCTGCAGGTGTTGGGTAAGGTACATCCCAAAAGGGGCATTGTATTCTATGATGGGCCTGATGAGGGACGAATAAAGGGGCACGATTACCTCTCTTGATCTAGAGGTGAATCCTTTCATGATGAGGTGGGCTATGTAAAAGGTCTTTCTAACCACTTTGGCAATGTGGTTGTCAAAGGAGAGATTGCTATCAACTTGGGTCCCCAGATCCCTAATTTCTTTCTCTGTATTTAATGGGTTACCGCCTATGTGGTAATTTGTGGGCACATTGTTTTTGCCAAAGAGTATGACTATACACTTTTTGGAATTTAGCTTTAGACCATGGCTCTGGCACCAGTTATCCATTTCTGTGAGACCTTTTTGAAGGATGTTTGTGTCAGCTGGAGAGTTGATTATGGCGCCTAGTTTGCAGTCGTCTGCGAACTTGGTGAGCCATAGTCCTCCCACGTTGGCCTGTACCTCGGAAAAGTATATACCGAACAAGAGCGGTCCCAGGACAGAACCTTGTGGGACGCCACTTGTGACCAGTTTCGAGTCTGACATGGCTCCAACAACTCTCACTCTGTGGGTTCTGTCTTTGAGCCAGTTTGCGACCCATCTTGTGACATAGGGGTTTATATTTAAGCTGGATAGCTTATCTATGATGCCCGAGTGGGGTATTGTGTCAAATGCCTTTGCTAGGTCCAGATAGGCTGTGTGGACTACCTTCCCTTCATCTATGGCTTTGGTGACTGTTTCGAAGAAGTCAACCAGGTTCAAAAGGCAGGATCTGCCCTTGACGAAGCCGAACTGGGTAGGATCTAGTGTCTGTAGGTCCCCAATGTCTTTGTTTATAAGCTCCATGATGATCCTCTCCATAACCTTGCAGACTAAGCTAGTCAGGCTTATGGGGCGATAGTTTCCTGGGTCCGTAGAGGCTCCACCTTTGTGGAGTGGGACCACTGTTGCTGTACGCCATTCTGTGGGCACATATCCTGTAGTGAGGCTGAGATTGTACAGCTGTTTTATTTGAGGGATTAGTTCTTCTTGGAGTTCATGTAGGACGCAACCCGGGACGCCATCTGGTCCCATGGAAGCAGTGTTTTTGCTTTGGAGAGGGCAGCCTTCACCTGAGCGTCAGAGATGTTTGGGAGGCAGCCCTCTGCCGGAATAGATACTTGCTCTTTTTTTTTGGGGGGGGGGTGGAGAAGTTTGCACTGAACCTGTCTGCCAGGATATTGGCGATGTCTGTGGGTTCAGTGTATTTTTTGTTGTTTAGAATCAACTCAGAACAAGTCTGGGAGTTGCATCCCAGGTTCCTAACATAACTGAAAAAAGCCTTATTTTTTTTTTTATTTATTTATTTATTTATTTATTTATCATTTGTTGACCGGGAAAGTCCGACTAGGTTCCACAGAGCCTGTTTTCAGCGGAGGCCCGGGGAGAAATGCTCCAGATTATGATTGTCTTTAGTGTCCTGAGCAATTTTTCTCTCGAAGCTGGCCTTGGAGGATTTTATGAGGGATCGTAATTTTTTGCTAGTACTGATCAGAAATGCCTTCCCTATTAAGGATTTTGCTTTATCATGTAGTATCTTCCTCCTTCTGTTGTACAGTTTATTTATGGCTGGGGTCCACTAGACTGGACGCCTGCCTTTGGATGTTTGGGTTTTGGTTTTGTTTGGGATAGCATGATCGATGCATTCCTGGACATGTCCTTAGAATGCGTTTATATAGGATTCTGCAGTTTGGGCCGTAGTTTCCACTGGCCCTGGGGCCTTGAAGGATTCCACTTTGGTTTTGAGAAGTGAGAAGTTAGCTTTTGAGAAGTTTTTCACTGTGGTTTTCTGGGCTGGGGGTGGGGTCGGGATGTGGACATCCAGTGAAATTAATTTATGGTCTGATCTTACCAATGAGGGATATACTTCAGGTGTGGAGCATAGATTCTCCATGTTGGTAATGATCAGGTCTAGTATGTTATCCCCTCTTGTGGGAGTGGTGACTAGTTGTTCCATAGCATTTGAGTTTATAATTTCCAGGTACCTTTGGGCTAAGGTGCTGGGGCTTGAGTAGTGCTCCCAGTCTATGATTGGGTAGTTGAAGTCACCCAATATAATGGTGTTCGGAGAGATCTTCATGTTCTCCAATGTTTTCAGGAAAGCCGAGTGGGATTCCTGACTTTGAGAGGGTGGTCTGTAGGATGCTATAAACTGAAAAGCATTCTTGCCCACTGTTAGTTGCACATGGATGGTCTCCGATACTTCATGCAATGCCACTAACCTGGAGGTGTGGATATCCTTGATAAATATGGAAACTCCCCCTCCTTTTGTGGTTTGGTCCAGGTTTTGGGGCCGAAAAGCATGATATGAGGTATAACCTGGTAGTGCTGAGGTGCTCTCTGGAGTCTTGAACCAGGTTTCTGTCACTGCACAGATATCGATGTTCTCCATACTGAGGAAAGCTTTGAGTGCGTGCATCTTGAGGTTAAGACTTCTGGCATTTAGCAGCATTACCCTTAGTTTCTTGTTTCTTGTGCTGTCTATGGAGGTGGGTTTGACTTTAGAGTCTTGCCTAAAAAAGGCACTATGGGGGTAGCAAGAGCCTTTACCAATATCCAAAAACCCAGTGGTGACGGGTGCAAGCCGTCCCTAGCGAAGCAACGTGGCTTGTCGAGCATGTCATCCCAGGCTGACAGACACTGGATCCCCTTTAAATGATACCAAAATTTTAGCCAATTGTTAAAATCGATCATTTTGTCTTTGTACTGTGGCATCATTCTGGGTGAGGGTAAGATGCTGCTCAAGGTCAGGGTCATACGAGCCTGGGCTACATGATCAGAGAGCTCCTCTATGTCTCTTTTCATGTAGTCCAGGGAGGTACATCTCAGGTCATTCACACCAGCATGTACAATGACTGAGTCATATTTGTATTTGCTTTGGAGTGACCTGAGTGCTTGTGTTATGTGGCGGATCCTAGCGCCCGACAGGCAGCTCACTGTGACCTTCTCTTTATTTAGCCTGGTGAGCGGGATGTCAGTGTGTCTGACAATAGAGTCACCTATTACAAGAGTTTCAGGTGTGTTATTCAGCCTTAAGGGCTGTGGCTGCTTGGCACACTGACTTTGTGGGCTATGTGTTGTGCGCGTTTTGTTTTGGGGTAGCGTTTGCTTGGATGTCTGCTTTGGAGGTCTCTGTTGCTTAGGTAGATTTTTATTTAGAGCCTCCGAGTATGTTTTTGTGTATTTATGTGTTTGTTTCGCTGATGTGGTGGGACTATGTGATACTGGAATTGTGTTGTGTGAGGTTACCTTCTCCTCCTGACTGGTTTCACCAGTTTTGAGATGAGAGAGCTCAGCCTCCAGTTTGGCTATATGGTTGCATCTCTCACATATATTTGAACCTGTTTGGAGGAGGAGAGGGTTGTCCGTGTACATGAGACAGTTGTAACATTGCCTCAAAATTCCCAGATTCACCAGCTGGACTGGAGAGGAAACCATTGACTGACCTTTGGACATGCTAGAGTAATTAAGACGGACCAATAGGGGACAAGGTAATCGTAGAGAGTATAAGAGTAAGTAGTGCTTATGGTTTAATAGTACTAACTTGTAAGATTACTTATTTGGACCAGTGAAGGGCCTTAGAATGAGAATATGGTGTTTAAATTGAGAGATAGAGCAGTTCTAAGGGAAAAAGTGAAGAGCAGACTTTGTGGAGCCAGGAATAGTTTAAACCCAATTAGGCGGCACTGCCCGTTGTTGCGCTATGCACAAAAATGCGCAAAAACACGCAAAAGAGGGATTTAAGAGAGGAAGATCAAGGAGTTAGGAATTGACCCAAAATGGCCAATAGAACTACAGTTTCAAGTCAGTAACCACTCCCACAGGGGCAGGCAGGCTGCTCAATGTTTATCACTGCCACTGATGAACAGAGAGACTTCCCTTTAGCCCAAGCAAAAAATGGCCTCCAAGAAACTTACAAACAGTTCAGAACAGCAAGCCTGTAACTGAACTTTTTAAAATCTCAGTTCTACTTTTGTAGAACCAGCTTTAGTAACTTCTGTTTGAACAAAACTTTGTTGGTCTTTTGTTTTTTTAATTTAAAGGCTATGCTAAGCCCAGTCTGTATGTTCCTACATCTTTCAAAAGTTTTTTTTTTTCTTTCCTATTAATTATTGTTGATATGTGCATACCAAGCTTGGGGGCAATACCCTTATAAAGTGTACTGCAGATGTCAAAAAACACATTCTAATATTTTCATCCAAAACCTAGATTTGAATCACTAAATCCTGAATCTTAATATGAAAAACATCAAAAAGTAACTTTATAACTGGAACACCAGTGTCTATAAAAAGTTTCACTTAATCACCATAAAGCTTTTAATCTTTCCAAACACCGTTTGTAAACTTAAAGAGTTTCAAACCAAATGGTACTTCTTCTACCTTTATTCATTGCAGCAGATAAAAAAAAACTTCATGCTGCAGCATTTTTACGTAATCATTTTCCTTTCCAGCTCATAACCTTTTTACAGTATGCAATTGAAATGTCATTAGTGTCTTAACTCTTATAAAAAAAAACGCTGGTCTCACCTTTTTATCCAAACTGGCCAAAAGAATTCAAATCCATTCTGAAAAACTTTTCAGTTGAAGTGTTCAAATCTTAGGAATCCCAAATTAATGTTCTTTCATCTGTTGTATCCACCAACAATGAATTTAAATGTAGGTTACCGACCAAACGGTACTTGTTCTACCTGAGACTTCTTCCACATAGGACGACCATATTACTGGCTGTTTTGATTTGATTAAGAAGACCACATGCTTCCAAAACTACTGAAGCAAGCATTTGCATTAAATTAATTAACTCTGTAGGGACTGAATGAATAGATAAATCCAAATTAAAATCATGGTCTTTCAAAAGTCCCATGGCCATCACTTTTTAATCACCACTGACTGACACAAAATGAACAAACTAACATAAATTTGTAATGCAGAATGGTAAAATTGCAATTAAAACACAAATAATATGTTCTCTTGGTAAAAAGCATACCAAAGAAAATAAACCAAAAATTAGCACTTTCATTCCTTTAATCAACAGAAGTTCTTCAGAATAAATTAATTGAATCCAAGTTCTTAGTTTAAATACAAACTAATATCATCACATAATTTTAAAGATCCAGAAAAATAAAAATCCATAAAACCCCAAAGTCCCTACAGTTTTTAACACATACATCCCTAAATTAATAACAAAATATTAATATTGTTAATATTCGAATTATATACTGATATCAAGTACATCAAAGTATCTGAGCTGATAAAATGCATTTTATTTTTTATCTGCCAACAGTCTAATTTGCCACATGGCCTCCTTACATTCTAAAAGTACATTATAATCTCCTTCAGATTCATTTAAATTGACAGAATCAATGACGAAAAACTGAAATTTCGCAAAATCTTTGCATACCCCTGCATGTTTAGCTAAATAATTGCTAAGATCTTTATTTTTAATAGCTGTTATATGTTCATAAATTATTTTAGATAATTTTCTTATAGTCTTCTACATGATAACTGTAACAGGTTTCACATTTTGCTGCACACACAATTCCTTTAGAATTACAATCAAATCTAACCTTGCCCAAAATTGTTTGTTGATCCCTTTTATGAGCATATTGGATGAGTCACAGATGAACCAACAATATTTGCAACTGTTACATTTTAGTGCCAAAGAAAGAAAGTGCTTTGAGACCAGCTGTGGATCTTTCTTTCTTTCCTAAACCTGTTTGTGATAGTGACCAAATTCAAAATGATGTCACTTCACAATCTATTTGCTCTTCTTCCTCTTTCACATTTCCTGGTAACACTAGATTTAGAAGAATCTTATCATCACATTCCTATTCATCCAGATTTCAGAAGATTCTTAAAGTTTTGTGTGTCAGTTCTCTGCCTTACCATTTGGACTATCCACTGCAGCAGTAGTTTTCAGAAAGTGGACTTCCAAGATGGCTGCACATTAAGTAACAGGTTAATTCTAGTGCTCCCTGTGTGAAAACAGAAACTTAGCAGAGAAAGCCAGTGGATCTATATTTCTGGGTAAAATTCAGTAACTGGCTGCTAAGTGGACTGCCTGGATGCCAGGAAAAAAGAAATACAAAGGACCTAAAAGAAAATCAGCTACAGCACATGAGGAAAAACACTGACTGGAAAAAGTACTGCAGCTGTTCAGCAAAAAGCAGTGCAAGCTCCAGACATGACTTCCAGTAACCTAGAAGAAAGGATAAGACAACTGCATACAGACCTGATTAAAATAAACAAAACACTGATGGAGTATATCAACTCAAACTGGCTGGAAAAATAGAAGAAGCTTTAAACAGATATTCAGCTGACAAGATAAAACTGCAGAAATAAGAGGTCAAAATGAAGAAAAGGCTGGCTAAATATTAGACTGCTCAAGAAGAGACGTTTCAAAAAATAGTATAATTAGAGGACAGAGCATACAGGGAAAGCCTGAGATTTTCTGCTGTACCAGAGAAGCTGGAAGGAACAGACAGTATTAATTTTATGAAAGCACAAATAAGCAATTGGACTGGTATTCCACAGCAGGAGTTGTTAATTGAAAGGGCACATTGTGTATATGCTCCAAACCTGGCTATGAGAAAGCAACCTAGACCTTTAATAGTAAAGATGCAATCCTACTAGCAGAAGGAGTTGATTCTGACAAAACTGTGGCAGAAAGACAAAGTATTAAAAGTGGGAGAAGGCAGAGTGTTTGTATAGAATGATTATTCATTGTACACCAGGCAAAAGAAGAGTAAATTTATTCCACTATTCATGGAATGTCGAGAAGCAGGCATGAAATTCAAAATATTCCTTCCTGTAGGGACAAAATCATTTTTTGATGAAGTACATGCTAAGGGGGAAATACAAAAGCTAGTCCAACAAAAAGTGAGTTGTGAAACAGAAGAAGACTCTGCTTCTTGTTCTTCTGGTAATAAGGATCACAGAGAGACCTTGCCAGCGAAACCTTTTTCCAATGTCAAAGGAAAATGCTTGAGAGAAGGAAAAAAAGCACAAGAGTCAACTAGAAGAATCGAGAATACATTGGAAATGAAGCAGAGAGAGAATTTGGGAGATGGAGATGACCAGGAATAAAACCAGTAACTTGGAAAATGATAAATGTTGGATTACAAAGCAAAAACTGTATTTGTGAAACATGACAGAACAGGAAAATCTGGAAATATTGCACTCTTTTGGACTTTGTTAAACTTGTAAGAGACCCTAAAGCATATGCCGTACTTCATGTCATTGATGTTCGGAAAAAATACTTTGGAGAAGGGAAGAGGAGAAAGAAAGTAAACTGTAAGTAAAACTATTTTTTTTAATGGTACTATTTTAATAGTTCATGATTTTCTTTGCATACCGTAAAGTAAACTTTTCTCAGTTATTTTAAGTGTAATGGAGATGCTAATGTAAATATGTGCACCTGTTTTTTTTTCTTTCTCCCTTCTTTTATCTTTCTCCTTGTTCAGTTTTAAGAAATGTAGGCACTGCATTGTAAAAAAAACAAGAACAAATGTCTGGTTAAAAGAGCACGACAAAGAAAATTCAGTGTGCTTTTTCTCATTCTTGCATAGGGGAATGACTGGATTAAGGCCCTTAGCTTGATCTAGTAACAAGTTTTAAGAGAAAGCAAGTACATGAAAAAGAATATAAAATATTATAAAGCTTTTTTTCTAGCAAACAAATGTATACAATTCTGTATCTGGTCTCTGGTATCTGGTCCTCGTGTTAATGATGAGAACATGATAATGTTCTCTGAAAGCATTCAAGTGTTTAGTCAGCTGGGATAGGTATAAAGATAAGACTAAACCAGACAGCACTTACTAGAAGCACAGGCTGCACCATGCATCTTAGCATGGATAACCTTTCTTTTAAGTTAATTCAAGTCTGTGAGTGTGGCTGTTAGGAATACTTGTTCCTCTTAAGAGGGTAAAACTTCAATATTTGAAGATGTACATAGTTTTATGTGTTATAATTAAGTTAGTAGGTTTTAGGGGTATTGAGATGTGTTTTTTGAGGGTTTTCAATAAAACAAAAAAAAATTGTAAGATGTGATATAGGCTCAAATGGATATGACAAAAAACAACTGTATAAAAGTTCAACCTGCCAAACAGTGTATGCATGTGGCACAAAAGCTGGAACTATACATTTAACAAAAAAGCTGTTGTATATAAAAGATGAAAATAATTTTTTAGTAAAATTATGCTTTCTGTAATGTCTTTAAATGTCAATGGTCTCACAGATTAATACAAAAAAGAAAGAGTACTGAACTATATTAAAATGTAGAATGCAAATAGCTATGCTACAGGAGACACACTTGAAAAGAATTGAACATGTAAATTTGATAACAGAAGGTTTTCAGGATGGTTATTCAGTGAAATAGCTGGGACAAAGGAAGAGGGGTACTTATATTAATTGCAAGAAGAGCTCCAATAGTGATAGAAGATGAAAAAGATAATAATGGTAGATTTGTAGTATTAAGGGACTACTGGCAAGGGAGGAGGATTACACTGTCATGTATTTATATTCCACCTAAAACTTCTATAATGGAGCTTAAGAAAATTCTGGGAGAAATAATCAGCTTTCGGCAAGGACTGTTGCTTATAGATGGGGGCTGGAATTTGATTTGCAACAGTGAAGATGTGGCTGGGGGGGCAGAAGGGAAAGTATAACAAAGGAGGGTAGATTTTTGAAGAAATTTATGAAAATATTTGACATGGAAGATATGAATTCAATACTAGGAGTTCTGAGTGAATTTACACATTATTCCCCAAGATACAAAATATGGGCTAGGCTAGACAGAGTTTACATTTCACATGAACATGTGCATTTAATAGAACGTCTTGATACACACCCAAAAACTATTTCAGATCATGCGCCAATGATAACTAAAATAAAAAAAACACAGGATAATAAAATAAAAATGAGACACTGGTGCTTTCCAAACTATTTGTTGAAAAGAGAGTAATAGAAGGAAGTACTGGAAATCATTAGTTATTACAGAAGATAGAAATTTCTTCTGAAAATATAGCTAGGTATTGGGATAAAATGATAGTGGAATTTGATAATAGGGTGGAAATAAAAGAAAGGGAGCTATGCTTAAGAAATAGCAAGAATTATTTAGAGGTAATGACAAATGTTACAGTATTGCATAATAGGGGGAATCTTACCGAAGAAGAACAGGTGCAACTGCAGAATGCTAAACAAAAAATAATGGATTACCTCAGTAATATGCATGAGTTTAGAAAGATTGCTGTTAAGCAACTGTTTTTGATAATAACTCTAGAGCACAAAACCTTCTAGCACAATGACTAAGGCAACAGAAAATTAGAAATGGCTGTCACCAAGCTTAGGGAGCCTATAACAAGGAAGATAAAAGATCATGTAGACATATTAGAAATACTTTAAAAATTCTATGAATGTCTGTATAAAGCAAAGGAATATGGAAATTAAGAAAAGGTAAAAATGGAAATGTTTATGAAAGAATTAAATATGCCAAGGTTAGAGGTAGATGAGGCTGAATTACTAAAAGTTAGGATAGGAAGAGATGAGATAAAAATGGTGACGTGTAACCAATCTAAAGGAAAGTCCCCAGGAATATATGGTATTCCTGTAGAAGTTTGGAAGCTAGGAGGGAATAAACTGATAAAGATCTGGAAGGTTTTATTTAACAGTATTTTAAGATGAGGAGAAATACCAACATCCTGTAAAAATGCGGTGGTAGCTGTAATATCTAAAGAGAGTAAAGCTTCATCAGATCCAGCTTCATACTGGTCCATTTGAATAGTAAACGATGATTATAAAGTGTTTATGTCTATAATGGCTAAAAAAATCGCAAAAGTGATGCCAAAATTGAAAGTTATGGATCATTGTGGTTTTGTGGATAGGAAACAAACATTCGACAACATTAACAGAAATTGATGATCCAGGGGAAAGCAGAATGTAAGAAAATACCACTTTTGTTTGTGGGTACTGATGCAGAGAAAGTATTTGACAGAGTAAGCTGGGACTTTATGAGCAGGGCAGTGGAATCATTTGCATTCCCTGATAAAATTATGTGTCCCCTCCACATATCCCCCGTAGCATCCCTATCACCTTCCCCCACCTAGTATCTCTAAGGAACAGGTCATAAATATTCTCTCCAAAACCAAAAACATAGCCTCTATGAGACCTGATAATATCCCAGGCTGTATTCTAAATGGATTAAAACAGGAACTAGCTGCACCTCTGGGTACTCTTTTTAACCACAGTCTAAGCACTGGTATTGTACCTGTTGAATTGAAAACAGCAACCGTTATCCTGTTATATAAAGGAGGTGCCTCCACAGACCTATAGACCCATAAGCCTGACCAGACTAATCTGCAAGGCTATGGAAAGAATAATCATGGACCGTATCAACAAAGATACAGGAGGTCTCCAAACACTTGACCTGACCCAGTTTGGCTTTGTTAAAGGGAGATCCTGCCTCTTTAACTTGGTGGATTTCTTTGAGACAGTCTCCAAAGCCTTGGATGAAGGCAAATCTATGCATATGGCCTACCTGTACAAGGCCTTTGACACTATTCCACACTCAGGCATCATTGATAAACTCACCCAGCTGGAGATCAACCCGTATATTGTTGGGTGGGTTACAAACTGGCTCACTGATAGAACGTATACAGTCAAAATATGTGACTCTACCTCCACCAGCAGACCTGTAACCAGTGATGTTCCACAGGGATCAGTGCTGAGACCCTATTGTTTGGAATCTACTTCTCAGATGTACAGGCTCAAACAAAAGGCCTATGGCTGACAAAGTTTGCTGATGATTGCAAATTGGGTGCAGTCATCGAGTCCCCAAACAATGTCAACATCCTACAAGAGGGACTTACACAGACAAATGACTGGTACCAAAGTCATGGGCTAAAACTCACTGCAAAAAAATGCATTATTTTCCCCTTTGGCAAGGGTGACGTCCCTGCAGATTACCACATTAATGACAACATCCTAAGCATGCAATCAGTGGTGAGAGAGATTTGGGCATACAGGTTGACAGTAACCTTTCCTTTGACCGTAATGTCTCCACAGTGGTAAGAAAGGCGTTCTACATCAGCCACATCATAAATAAGGGCATTACATCCAGAACAAAAGAGGTTATAACCCCCCTGTAGTCCTCACTCCTCAGGCCAGCAATAGAGTACAATGCTAACTTTGGTATGTACCTTACCAGGCACCTGCAGCAACTGGAAAGACCTCAAAGGTTTCTTAGAAAGAAAATTCAAGGTCTTCAGCATATATCATACATTGACAGACTGAAATCACTGTCACTATACTCTGTGTCTTACAGACTACTCAGAAGTGACCTCTGCCTTACATATAAAGCAATCTCAGATCCTGCTCTAATGAAAATGATGCATATTTGTAAATCAAATGGTATAAGATGCACTCACTCTAGGGAACTCAACCTAGTATGTGACATCAACAGGACTTGCTGGAGAGACAGATATGTCTCACAGAGTTTACCTCTTCTCTGAAACAAACTTCCAATTCAGGTAAAGTAGAGCCCCTCACTGGCTCTATTTAAGTGTAATTTGGATGATTGGATGGGAGACCGCAATTTACCCTGGGAGTTTCATCTCTGTCCCTCTTGGACAGGGTTAGTAGTTGTTGACTTAGTTCCACTTAATACCATATTCTTGGGAACAGGGATTGTACTTGGTTAAGCTTGTAAGGGCCCTAGTACCATTAGCCTAGTAACCTCGTATGATCTTACGATCCTAAGATATATGAGGGGTCGGAGCTGAAAATGAAAGTGGGATGGTTCCTCTCCGATAATTTCTGCTTGAGCAGAGGAACCAGGCAGGGGTGTCCTCTTTCCCCTTTGTTATTTGCAATATATTCAGAAGCAGTGGCAAAGAAAATAATGGACTCAGAAATTCAAGGACATAATTGGTATTGTAGTCTAGAAAAGCTGGCTCTATTTGGAGATGATATTATTTTAGACATGATAAAAGCAGAAAAGGACATTACAGTGTTGTGGAACATTTTGAGAGAGTTTCATATCTTTTCGGGATACAAAATTAATTGAGCTAAAACAAAGTCAATTGCAGTAAATTATGTACCCACACATAATTTGATTCAGCAATTTCCATATTTATGGGAGCATGATAAAATGATGTATTTAGGAGTATGAATTAAAAAATTATTCTGGTGTGGCAGCTAAGCATATGTGGGAAGTGACTAAAAAGATAATATAAAAACTGAGAAATTGGAAGCACTGTTATATGGATATGAAGAGTTAGATACAAGCAGTTAAAATGTTTTTAGTCCCTTTAATCTTATACACATAAGGTATTTTTTATCAGCCAGAGGAGAAGTTGCGGATAGCCATTAATAAAGACCTGAATGATTTTATCTGGAAGGGAAGATAGCAAGAGTCAAGTAGGATAAGTTGATTCGTCCATTAGAACAAGGTGGATTAGGATTACCTGATTTGAAAGGGTATTTCAGAGCTACACAGTTAAGTCTCCTATACATAGCACAAGCAGAAACCTATAAATGTGTTATCAATCTCACCTTTATTCTCATGATGGGTCGGATCCCATGTGTCAGATAGCCTTTCCAATAGCTCAAAGTCTTTAGCAAAGCTCGTGGGTCTCTTTCCCTACCCACAATGCAGTTCCCCCAACCTCCCCAGATCTCGTCTGCCGTGCTGCGAGATGGTTCTTCAAGCAACCTTTGGACTAAGTTATTTATATATTTTTCGATTTATTTCTCTAATTAGTCAATAGTTTAATTATTTTTTGTCAGTTTCCCCTCTGTTTTTACTACAGATGTTTTCTACTTACTAATTTCCCTTTTTGTTAGCATCCGTTTTAGTTTAAGGACATCCAACTAACACCCATTTTAATTAGGGGGTGTTCCCTTTCCTTCCTCTCTTTCCTTCTGTCAGGTGTTTATTAAATCCTTTTCTTTCCTCTTCCTGGTTACCGCTCGTTTTTAGTTAGAGAACGGTTAACCAAAAATTCTTCTTCCCTAAAGTCCGTTTAAGTTAGAGGACTTCCCACCTTTTTTCCCCTTGTTCTTTTTGTGACTGTTATTAGTATTTTTACAAAAAAAAAAAAAATATATATATATATATATATATATATAGAGAGAGAGAGAGAGAGATTGATATAGATATATAGATAAATGTGTGTGTGTGTGTGTGTGTGTGTGTGTGTGTGTGTGTGTGTGTGTATGTATATATATATATATATATATATATATATATAGTAGAATATAGTTCTTTTTATTTTTATAGCTGTTGTTGTGGTCTTGCCTAGTTAAAATTTTTCTATTTTAGTGTTGTTGGTTAGGCTACCTTCGAATATGTCCCAAAAGGAAGGTAAGCCATTAGGATTTAAAAAAATGCGAGAAATGCAGCAAGAAGATGCCCCTCAGTGATTCACACACCTTGTGTGTATACTGTCTGGGGCCTCTTCATTTGCAAGAATCATGTTCCATTTGTCATGCCTTTAATTCAATGGCATTGTTGGAATGCAAAAACAAGTTGATTTTGAAGGGCTTAATTAAAACCCTCTTCTCTGAAGCTATTTCTTCTGACCCCTCGTCTCCTAAATCTGGAAAGTCTGAGATGTCAGGGAAACGGTCATCCCCCGCTCTGAAAACCTTGTCGGAGCCGAGGACCAAGCAACCCAAGATGTCTGCTCTGACAGCACCTGTGGAGCACACAGCTTTTACAGAACCAGGAACTTCAGCAGCTCATTCAAAACTTTCGGATCTGAAAACCTCCTCAGAGTCAGCTCCGAAGACTCCACTGACCATAGAGTTCCACCATCACAGCCAATCTCCAACCTTGGAGCCGATCATGTCTCAGCTTCCATTGCCTTTTCTTACCCGATCCAGATCCCCATCGCTGTCTACAAGGTCTACTAGGAGCCTCTCAGATGAAGATGTGGATAGAGTGGAGCAGAGGCTTCTCAAGACACCTGCCTTGGCTAAGCTTCTTTTGGATTAAAACCCAAAGGAGTCGGATCAGACTGATTTTACCCGTGTGGCACCTACTCCTCCTCTGATCCATCAGAGCCTGTTCGGATCACTTCAGATCTGACACTGTCTCTCGGGGCTTCGGCTCGGATGGGTTTGACTCTTACCTCTTCTTCAGAGCTCTTTCGGCTCAGACATCTTTGTTTTCAGGTCCGGGGAGTTCCTTGGAGCAGGGGCAGCCTGCTTTCGAAGTTATGAGGAGGGTAATGACTGTTCCTCAGTCTCAGGCACAGCCTCTTTTGGAGCTTCCTCCCTCGACAGTGCAGGTGTCTTTACCTCGTCACCTCCATCCACAAGATCACAGGGATCCAAGGCATCAGGATGTCCCCCAGGGGTCTCCCCCCTCTTCTGCAATTTCTCCAAAATATCCCACTGAAGAAGTCCCCCAGAAGAGATTATGCAAGAGGAAGCATCTTGACTCCCCAGAAGAGTCAGCAACTTCAGATACTGACCTCAATGAAGCAGAAGGGTCCTGTGGTTGCCTTCTGAGGACATTTCTTTTGGAGACATCCTGGAAATCCTGAAACAGAGAGGTAACTGGCAGTCCTTGTCCCCTTCTGCTGAGGAGTCGGTATACCTAAAGGCCTTTGGATCTTGCCTGTCAACCTCCTGGGTGATGCCGCCTTCTGATGAGCTTATTCAGTTAATGTCTTGGAAGGCCTGGGAGAGCCCAGATTCCATATAACCCACTCCTAGGAGGCCAAACAAGTACATTACAGGCCCCAAGGATCAAGCCTTCCGTACAAAAGATGTAGCAGTTGATGCCATGGTCGTGGCAGCTGCCACAAAAAAGGAACTTTCCAGGACCAGTTGCTCTATCCATCCTCCTAATAAGGATTCCAAGACCATGAATAGGTATGGGAAGCACGTCTTTTCCTCAGTGGCTTTTACATTGTGATCACTGAATTATCTTACTCATTTCACCAGATTATGGAGAGACCTGTTGAAAGAATTATCAGACTCTCTCCAAAGAGCTATAGCTGATGCAGTGGCAGATAAGGTCAATGCACAGCTGGCTACCCTCAATTCAGTTGTTAACACATCTGACATTGGAGTGTGTTTTTCCACACCCACTAGACCAATTCCAAAAGGCCAGAGGAGTAGTGGGAAGATGTGGTTCAGAAAATCTCACTGGTCTTACAGGACACACAGGGTGGTAGTTCCCCCAGGTGCAGAGTGGGGGGGGGGCAATAACAGAAGACACCATCCTCACAGGAGAAGGGGTCTGCAAAATCATGGCTCCAGAGAATCTTTCTTTGGTAGACCCTTTCAGCGCTCCTGAAGGAGTGCCAGACTGCTCGTCTCTGGAGGCAGTCAGGGGGCGATTGTCATTGCACCTTGAAACCTGGCAAATTATTACCGATGACAGGTGGTGCAGGAAATAATATCCAGGGGTTATATCGTTCCATTTTCCCTTCCCAGTCCCATAAACAAATCTGTTCTAGATGTTCCACTCAGTCAAAAGGAACAAGCAACATTGAAAATTCAAAAGTTGCTTAGAAGAAGGGTCATCCAAGAAATCCCTGTAGACCAGAGAGGATCCAGAACTTACCTCAGCGAACTAAACAAATCAGTGAAGAAAACCAAGTTCTGGATGGTGACACTACAGTCAATAGTTCCATTCCTGGAGAAAGACAACTGGATGTACTCTATAGAGCTTCAGGATGCATACTACCATATCAAAATGGAAAGATTATCCAGAAGGTACCTGCTCTTCTGCCTAGGGGCCAGTCACTTCCAGTTTCAAGCTCTGCCCTTTGGTCTCACTACAGCCCTCAGAGTGTTCACCAAATGGATGGCAGTAGTGGCGGCTCACCTGAGACGCCGAGGATTCTGGATGTTTCCATATCTTGATGACTAGCTAATAACTTCCCAGACCAGGCATCTACTGCTACAAGCCAGGGACTATACACTTCAGCTTTGCTCCACCCTGGGAATTACCATAAATTACGACAAATCTTCTCTAGAGCCATCTCAAAATTTGAGCTTTATAGGACCAGAAATAAATACAACCAAGCTCATAATGAGACTTCCTCACGAAAGGGTGCATGATATTCATCTACATGTCAGGTGACTAATCAGAAAAATTTGAGCCACTGAAAAATAAGTACTACAGATTTTGGGAAAGATGGCAACATCTACTGTGCTTATTCCTCTAGCATGTCTTCACATGAGGATTCTGCAGTGGTTGCTTTCCACACAATGGTCAGTTCTAGCAATACCAATGTCTCACAAAATTCTCATAACCATATCTTGCAAGAAGCAATTCAAATGGTGGATTAACTCCCCATTTGTACCTCAAGGCCATCCCTTTACCTTCCCTCAACCCCAGGCCACGGTGACCATTGATGCTTCCCAGATAGGGTGGGGGGGCATTATCTGGGAAGGACTGTCCAAGACACCTGGCAGGAACATGAGGCTCACTTGCACATAAACATCTTAGAGATGAGAGCAGTGCTACTGGCACTGCAGGCATTTCAAGACTCTCTCCCTCTAGGAACCATAGCAATTCAATCAGACATGTCAGTAGTCTGGTATATAAACAAACAGGGGGAACCAGATCTTACCCACTTTGTCAAGAAGCTGTAAGGGTTTGGCAGCATGCCAACTTCCTCTAACTGCTTTCTAGTTGCAATGCATATCCCGGGGAAATCCAACGTGACTGCAGACAAACTAAGCAAGACCATACTGTGGCTGTACAAGTGGCCCCTCAATCCGAAAGTAGTGGAAGAGATTTTCAGAAAATGAAGCCAGCCTTGCTGTGATCTCTTTGCCTCACCCATCAATGCCAAATGCAGCAACTACATTGCCCTAATCCCTCCTATTGGAGAGTCACCAAATGATGCACTTGTTCACAACTGGCCTCCGGGACTTCTATATGCTTTCCCTCCAGTTCCTCTAATTCTCAAGTTATTAAAGAAAGCAAGTCTGTTGGAGACCATGATAATCCTGATTGCACCCTATTGGCCTTGCCAAATCTAGATTCCCTTCCTACAGCCTCATCTTTGGGAGAATACTTTGATTCTGGACCCAGATCCAGATTTACAGACGCATCCATCGGGAGAATGGAACATCCCAACATTCACAACCTCAAATTAGCAGCTTGGTTGCTCCAGTTCTCTGGATTGCCAGGTTTCCCCATCTGTTCTCCCCAGTAAACCAAAATCTATTGTCCTCCCATAAAACCTCTATGCATAAATTGTACAAGAGTACATGGAATAGGTTCATAATATGGAAGATGGAAAAACAGGTGGATCCCTTTTCTGCACCTATATATGCCATACTGGAATTTCTCACCAAGCTTTTTCATGAAGGTGCGGCTGCTTCTATTATTAGACTCCAGCTAGCAGCAATTTTGAATTACCTTGTAGGAGTAAATGGCTCTAGTATTATATCATACAGACTCTGTAAAGTCTTTTTGAAAGGAACAACAATGATTAGACCCCCATAGAAAACCTCAACTCCTCCCTGGGATTTCAACTTCATTTTAATGAATATCATTTGTTCCCTCCTTTAACTTTCAACAACATGCGATTTAAAGTTTTTGTCTTGGAAAATACTTTTCTTTGTAGCTATTACCTCATCCAGAAGAGTATCAGAATGGCAGGCCTTGTCTTCCAAACACCCTTACCTAATTTTTAATAAGAAGAGGGTTTTTTTACACACTAATCCATCATTCCTTCCTAAGGTTGTGTTAGAAAGCAATCTAAATCAAACTACTGAGCTACCAGTGTTCTTTTCTAATTACCAGAACAAAGGTGAATACTTCCTGCATCTTCTGGATGTACATAGACAATTATGTTTCTACTTGCACAAAATTTCAGAATTTAGGAAATCGGATCAACTTTTCATATCCTTCTCTGAGACTAGGAAAGGTTTACCAATCTCAAAGGTTACATTTTCTAGATGGCTCACCCTTTGTATAGCCTACATCTACACCTCCAAAAACAAGCCTCTTCTCTTTCCAGTTAAATCACATTCAACCAGATCAGTGGCAACTTCAGCAGCTTTTCAAGCAAGATTATCCTGGGACAATATCTGTGATGCAGCGACATGGGCTAAAATGCATACCTTTATTATTCATTACAAAGTAGATTTGGCCTCCAGGAGTAGGGATTCCTTTGGTTCTGTGGTTCTAAGGAATATTCTTCCATGAGCCACCCAGGAATTAGGTTGCTTGGGACATGGTCCCATCACTGAGAATAAAGGCGAGATTGACAACAACACATAAAGAAGTTATGTTCTTACCATAAAGTTCCATGTGTGTTGTCCATCCTGACCTTTAGTCTCACAACCCACCCTCCGTGCCCCCTTTCAGAATTCCTGGAAGACTGAGTGGACTTTGGTTTCATGGATCTCCATAGCTTCAGAGGTACTGGTATTGTCATAGTAAATTCCATGTTTGGTGTATAGAAGATTTTACTTTCTGGATGGGAAAACAAGATCTGAGGAGGTTGAGGAACTGCATTGTAAGTAGGGAAAGAGGCCCACAAGCTTTGCTGAAGACTTTGAGGTATTTGAAAGGCCAAGATGGATCTGACACATTGGATCCGACCCATCAGTGAGAATAAAGATAGAGATGAACAACACACATGGAACGTTATGGTAAGAACATACTTTTTTTTTTCAAAGTGGAAAGTGATGATGAACCAGTGGGAAGATCAAGAAACAAGAACAGACTGGGATTTTGGATGCAGATCTTAAAGGAGATTAACAATAATCATATGAACTGTTATATTTATAAAGTAGCAGAAAGTATTCTAAGAACTAAGACAAAATGGGAATGGAGAAAGGAGATTCTGCCAATAGAGATAACTGCAATTAGAGATACAGACAGTAAGCAAGAGGGGATGGAATTTATTTGAGAAAATTGGCAAATGAACCAAGTTATTGGGAGCAAATAATTAGAGAGGAAAATGTAATAGAATGGGAAGATGAGAAGAATTTACTTGTAATCCAGGTTAGAGATTGCCTTCTCTATCAAGGATTGATATCAGAGTATAGTCAAAGAGAAAGAAATAGGAGGGTCCTAAATGAAAGACCAGCACTCGTAGAGTTTTTATGAGAATCTAGAACAGAAGCTGCTATTAAAAAAGAAATAATTAGTAAAGCATATAAAATACTGCATGATAACTGCAAGAATCAATCAGAGGAGGTTAGAAGGGATTGAGAAGAGAGACTGGATAAGCAATTCACAAAGAAACAATTGGGAGGTATATGTTTGTCTCTCAAATATGCAACAAAATCTTGAAGATTTAGGATTTTTGCTTGGAAATGTTTACATAGATATATTTATACCCCAAGTAGACTCCAGAGAATTTTTCCTCGGGTAGACAGGAAATGTTGGAGGTGTGATGGGTAAGAAAGAAAACAAAAATAGCAGGTAGATGCCACTGAAGGAAGCCCAAAATAGATGAAACAGACTTGGGTAAAATATGGGTGAACCACCATAGAAGAACAAATAAAACGAACAGTAAACTTTATTCCGACAGGCAATCAAATTCTCAGGTACCAGACAAGTGCTTTTGGCTTAAAGCCTTCTTCAGATCCTAAGAATACTGGTCCTGAGATCCTTTTTAAAAAACTGTAAACCAATCAAATTTGAAGAAATTCAATCCAAAAAATGTATTCCACTTAAAACTGAAAAATCCAATTAAAAAGTGTCCCTATTCCGCTTTCCTTCTTTGTCCAATCCAAGGTACAGAAACCAGTAAGCTTTTTCTTTCCACCTATCAAAGGCAATTATTCTTTCTTCCTGCTTTGAGCCTCCTTGAATCAGATAGTAGATTATGTGCTCCAACTGAAACAATTCTACGTCTTCTTCCTGACCTATAACAGAATTTCTAAACTTCCCAGTTTCGTCATGTAAAAAATGAAAATAAATACCTTAGGCAAACATTTTAGTCTATTCCCTTAGCTTCAATAAGCAAATGGGGATTACATAGATACTTCCAGATACTTTTGGCAAGCTCGTAGCTTAAACCTTCATTTCTTTTTTCCAATATGCTCATCCGCCAATTACATTAATTCTAGCTATACCTCCTTGGTAGCCAATCATAACACATCATCCGTCCTCAAAACTGAACTAATTTAAAATATCTTCTTCTTTGTTACAAGCAATTTCAGCCACTCCTATTAAGCAACCAATAATCTGCAGGAGTGTAGCATCCAACCAATCCGATCTTGCAACTTACTCTTCCTGCATCAGCAGCCTCCAATCATGTGCAAAGCTTCTGTTAACCAATATAATATGAAAAAATGGACAGCACCAATCATGAAACATCATTCGTCCTCAAAGCTTTAACTAATTAACAAAATCTTCTTCCTTGTTACACACAATTTTGCCATTCATACTAGGCAACCAATAACATGAAGGGAGCATAGCATCCAACCAATCCGATCTTGCAACTTGCTCTTCCTGTATTGGCAGCCTCCAGTCATGTGCAAGATTTCTGTTAGCCAATAAATTGTATAGAAAGGAACAGCGCCTCTTTTATTAGCCTATTAAAACACAACTCAGTCTTTCAGTAGATATCTCCTTTTTTCTCAGTATGATTCAAAGTCCTAAAAACAGCAGCTCAAATCTCCCTGTTGATCAAACTCCATGACAATATTCAGAGTTCGCCAAAGGGCACAATGAACTATAGAAGGATCTTTAAATTTAAATTTAATGTATAGCTCTGTTCAACATAGGGCTTCTCTTTCATATCGGAACATGATCACTATAGTAGAGTGGTTAGAAACATTCTCAAATAAATTCCCATTACTTCCTCACACTTAATCTCCGTTCTTTAAGGAAGGGGTTTAATGGAACAAAGCCATTCAATCCAGGCAGACAATCTGCTTTCAGATTTATAATCCATTTTGCTTCTTCTACTTCAGTCTTACTAAGAAGATCCCCTCCGCTTAAGGTCTGTTCAACCATACCAATAACCATAAATTTAAAGGTGTAAAGTACTCTTGGGTAGCCAATCAGTAAGTGACCAATTGCAATTCAGCAACTGCTAGTAGAACAAATCAATAAACCTGAAAATTGTAAATCGTAAAACCATTGGCTACATCATCTATACCGTAACTTATGTGAATTTTAGATGCCTCACTTAGCGATTTAAGTAGTATTATAACTTATGTTCATGTATAATGAATACAATTTCAATATATATGATTAGACTGTATTTTATTTTATTGTTTTTATGGTTTTACAATCTATATGTTGTTTTATTTTCTGACACCTTGTTTAGATATAGTATTGCATTTCACGGCCACACAATCTAAACTGTTTCTATAGTCTGTTATGCTATTGGCCATGCTGCACAATCTAAGCTTTAGATTGGCCACAATTTTCAGGTTCATGGATTTGTTCTAGTAGCAGTTGTTAAATTGCAATTGGTCACTTACTGATTGGCTACCCAAGAGTACTTTACACCTTCCATTGGCTAGTTATTCATAGTATCGCTAATCTCAATGTTCCACTATTCAGTGTTTATATTAATATTCTAAGTTATAATTATTAGAAAGGATTTGTTTGTTTCTTTTAAAGATTCAGTAGCTCCATAGTTTGTTTGTTCATAATGAACGCAACTTAAAATGTGTTTTTGATTGCATCTTGGTTTCTTACATGTTTTTTTACTATTCTACTCGTATTACATTTAAACAGCAGCATAATCTACACTACCCTCATATTGGACATTTATGTTATTGGTTATATCATCTAATACATATCTGTGATTGGTTATATCATTTACATATCTAAAATTAAGGGATGCCTATCCTAAGGTATACTGATTTGCTATTTTACCATCTAGTCACCTGTTGATTGGCCATTCAGGACCATTTTTTCTCTCCCATTGGATTACCATCTCCTTACTTTATTAAACTTTATGCCTTGACATTTATCACTCTGTTCATTCCCTTCTCACAAATATTTAATTCCAGATGTCTGTAGCCACGATATGCAGACAGACCTGATCATGTACACATGTTTTATTTATATTAAGCCTCGCAAATGAGCTGATTTTCATTTTGCCTTTCCGTAGCTGCATAATGCAGGTGGTTATATGGCTGTTCCAACAGTGTTTATAACTGATCTTCTTTCAGGTCACTTACCTCTCAATGGGTATATTATATTTATAAGTTTATCCTCTATGACCCTGCACCTGCAGCTGTGCAAACCAGCAGGTGTAACTAGGAGATTAGGCATAGACTGAAGTCCTCAACAGTATCAACATTATAATTTGCTAATCCCACTTTTATAAATATTCTAATTCAGGTGTCTGTAGCCGCGATATGCAGACCTGTGATATGTGGGCAGACCTGATCATGTATACATGTTTTATCTACAGTAAACCATGCAAATGTGCTGACTTATGTAACCACAGAGAGACGTTTTATTTTGTTCTTTTGCAGCCGCATAATGAAGGCGTGTTCCATAGCTGTTTTACCAGTATCTCCAAACTGGCCTTCTTCTAAACCTTATAATGGGCATATTATATTTATAAATATTTATTATTTTTTATGTTTTTATGTTTTAGCACCTGTAGCCGTGCAAACAGACAGGCGTAATTAGGAGATTTTGTCATGTGGCATAAACTGAAGCCTACATCCGTGAAAAATGAGTGGATGACAGCATCAACACCATATTTCGTCTTCAGTTACCAAAACCTAACAGGTGTTTATGGTTGTAACAAGTGATTCTAGATATGAGCTTGAGTTTAATCTATGCTGCCTTTCAACACAGAATAATTTTGTTTCACTTAGCATTACGGACTTTTGTGTGATTCAGTGATTGGATTATGAATTTCCTTCTAACCTCTGATTGGATTATTTTAAATTACTTGTTACTTCCTGAGTTTGAGCCCTGCATCATCTCTATTGGTTGTGTAATGAAGGTATGTTTAGGGTTAGCACTATGACTGGCTGTTTATCTTTATTTTAACCAATAGGAGCTTTTGCAATTTTAGATCTGATGAGATTCAAAAAAAGTGCTCATCATTTTAGGCCTGTTTGTTGTTTTATTATTTGCACTTTCATGATTAAAGTTTTTCAACTACTTCTTGACTCCATAGCTTACTTCGTCTGCTTTGCCATGGTGACGAATTCAGGATTTTTTTTGCTACTTTTGGACCACTTTGATCTGAACCGTCTTTAGCGTGAGTTGGATTATTTTTTCCCTCATTTCTTATTTGGTCCACGCCTCCCCTTCTGCACAACCGATGGTTCCAAAAGTCAAATCACTCACGGTTCCCAGGACTAGATATTTCCCTTTGGTAGACTCCTTCTTGGGTCAGCTCCTCTGCCCCTTTTTCTTGACAGACCTGAGTCCCCTTCAATAATGTTGAACCGTTCCTCCAGGAGTCTCTCAGAAGTGGTTGTAGTCAGATTGGGGGACCAGCTTTTAGCAGCCAGGGGTCTTCCCGGACCTACGCAGTCTTCTCTCCCTTCTGGAGCCAAGACATATTCTCCTAGGATTCCACCAGTTTATCCTCCTTTGACCTCTTTCCAAGGTTTGGAGCCCTTCACTTCAATGCTCCCTGGCTACCTCGGTGCCAACTGTGGACCTTACCTCGGCACCAGGGTCATCTCTGTTGTCTTCAGATCCTTCGGATCTGTTGTACATTTGGGACTGTGGTTTGGCTATCAGTTCTGGGGCCATTTCCATGGTTCTGACTGATTTTACAGTGCCATTTTTGGCTCTCAGAACCATGGCAGTTTCGAACCCTTCCCCAGCTCCCATTCTGGAGGGCGATTCATCAGAGTGGGATGTGACCCCGGTTCTGAGGTGTCTTTCTCAGTTCTGGGCTCTCATCCCTCTTCAGGTGGACCTGCCTTCCAGATCATAGAGACAGCTTTAGCCTCAGCAGGCTCCCAGCTGGCTCCTTCCTCATCGGAGTGTCATATCTATGTATCCCCTGGTTCGCAGTCGGGGCAGCGGGCACAAGAGCTGCAAGAAATCCCTTTCCAGGATCCCTTCTCTTCAGAGTCCTCCTCAGAACCTCTCCCTGAGTAGCCACCCCATAAGAGGACATGCAAAAGGAAGCACCTAGATTCCCCAGAAAAAATCAGTTTCAGAAGACACAGATTATGATGAAGGGGAAGGTTCCCCCCGGTCACCCCCTGAAGATGTCTCCTTTGGAGATATCCTAGAAATATTGAAAACGACGGGTGACTGGAAGTCCTCAAACCCATCCTCTGAGGAGTCTGAGTGCTTGCAAGCTTTTCATGCCCATCCATCTACTTCTTGGGTGACCACGCCCACTGACGACCTAGTTAAACTGATCATTCAGCGAGCATGGACGGTCCCTGACTCCACAGAGCCTATTCCCCAGAGACCAGATAAAATTTTGTCAGCCCCATAAGATCAGCTCCATTGGTCAAAGGGTCTAGCAGTGGATGCCATGGTGGTGGTGGTGGCGGCTACCAAAAAGGAACTCACCGAGGAAAGTTCAACTGTACATCCTCCTAACCAAGAGTCCCGGATGATGGACAGATTTGGGAAGCGGGTCTTTGCTTCAACAACATTTGCTATTAGGTCCTTGAACTTCTTGGCACACTTTGCTAGACTCCAAAGGGATCTGATAACTGAGCTTTCAGACACCCTTGCAGGAGCAGTATCTGATGAGGTTCGGGATAAGGTTGCCTCTCGGCTTGCCACCCTGGAGTCTATATCAAATTCATCCATGCAGCTTATTGTTCATTCAGCTGAAGGGATATCTGGAACAGCGGGTACAGGTGTTGACCCCTTTAAATCTTCCTTTATCAATGCTCCTGTTGATGGTACTTCCTTGTTTGGCCTGAACGTTAGAGACATACTAACCAGGTGTGAAAAAGACAGAAAGGCCCTTTCTGCTGTGGGCATTTGTTTTTTCACTCCACAACGACCTTATTGCAGGAACAAGAGGGTGGAAAAAATGTGGTTCAAGAAGACCCAAGGGCCTTTTCGTGACACACAAGGTGAGTATTCCCCCCAGGGCAGAGGGGAAACTCTTCTGAAAGACGCCCTTCCCATGGCAGAGGGGGACCACATAACCAGGGCTCCAGAGATTAATTTTCCAGACAACCCTATTAGTGCTCCTGAATGGAGGACTGATTGCTTACCTCTGGAGGCAGTCAGGGGAAGATTTTCTCTGCACCATTCAGCCTGGCTTACAATAACCTCAGATACCTGGATGCAGAAAATAATTACCAGAAGTTACCACATCCTCTTCAATCTTTTGCTAAAGCCCCAAAAGTGAACCCCCAGTGTTCCACCCAGTCGGAGGGAATCTAGCAGCAGTAGAGATTCAAAAGCTGCTTCAAAAAAGAATCATCCAAGTAGTCCCACCAGACCAAATAGGTCTGGATTCTACTCATTATTCTTTTTAGTGCCAAAAAGACAGGGGACTGGAGACCAATCCTAGATCTCAGCCTATTGAACAAATTTGTACAACAGACAGAATTCCGGATGGTCACAGTTCAGTCTATTCTTCCCTTTTTGGAGGAGAATGGATGTGTTGTATAGATCTTCGGGACATGTATTACCACATAAAAATGGACAAACTCTCCAGGAGATATCTCCACTTCCGGCTAAGAGCCAGTCATTACCAATTCCAAGTGCTGCCCTTCAGTCTCACCATAGCCCCCAGGGTGTTTACCAAATGCATTGATTCTGGGTATTTCCATATCTAGATGACTGGCTCCTCATCACCCCCTCCAGGCGTCTACTGCTTTATGCCATAGACTTCATTCTACATCTTGCTGCAACACTAGGCATTTCAGTCAACAAGGAAACATCACAATTGATCCCGTGCAGGATCTGGAGTTCATCAGAGCAAGATTAAATACATTGTCTTGTGTAGCCTCCCTTCCTCTCCACAGGCTGTTGAAGCTAAGATCAAGTTCAAGTAATCATTTTCCAAAACAAAGTTCCTGCTTGTCTGGTACTACAAGCTCTAGGAACCATGGCAGCAACTATATCATTAGTTCCCCTAGTGAGGTATCACATTAGGCTGCTTCAATGGCTCTTGGCATCACAATGGTCGATTCTAACACATCCCATGTCCCATTCAGTCCTGATAACAAATCGCTCCAAAAAAGGATTTATCTTGATGGATGAAGCCAGAAGAGAATCTATGGGGTCATACCTTTCCACCTCTCAGCCCAAGGCCATAGTGAACATGGATGCTTCCTAGATAAGGTGGGGGGGGGGGGCATTATCTGAGAAAGACTGTTCAAGGCACTTGATCCCCGCAAGAGGCCAATTTGCACATCAACATCCTAGAATTGAGGGCAGTGCTTTTAGCGTTGCAAGCATTCCAATCTGTCCTTCCTTCGGGGACAGTTACAATCCAATCAGACATCATGTCCATAGTCTGGTATATCAACAAACAGGGAGGAACCAGATCCTACCCTCGATGTTAGGAAGCCCTAAGGATTTGGCAATGGGCTATCGCTTCCAACCGCTTTCTGATAGCAATGCATATCCCAGGGAACTCCAATGAGATTGCAGACAAACTGAGCAGATGTATCCTCCTGCCTCACGAGTAATCTCTCAATCTCAACATAGCAACAAAGATCTTACATCGATGGGGTCAGCTGTGCTGTGATCTGTTTTCCTGTCCCATAAACAACAAATGCAGCAGCTACTTTGCCCTAATTCCTCCCGTGGGGAGTCCCTGAGAGATGCACTTCTTCTCAATTGGCCCCTGGGACTTTTGTATGCCTTCCCCTCTATTCCACTGATCCCCCATTTTCTGAGGAAAGCCCAAAGGTCGAGAAGTAAAGTAATTCTCATCGTACCTTATTGGCCCCACCAAGTCTGGTTCCTCTTTCTTTGGCCTCATCTGGTTCACCGCCCTTGGACTCTGGATCCAGTTCCAGACCTGCTGTCTCACCCTCAGGGCTTGATGTATCCAAATCTTCAGAATTTCAAGCTGATGGCTTGGTCTGTCTAATTCCAGTAATTGCCAGGCAGAATAACTTGCCCTCTCCAGTACAAAAGATACTTCTGGCTTCTCATAAACCATCCACCAGGAAGCTTTATCTAAGCAAATGGAAAAGATTTTCAATTTGGGTGTGTACAAACTACATAGACCCTTTCTCAGCATCAGTTGATAAGGTCCCAGAATATTTAGCTACCCTGTTTGAAATGGGGGCCTCTGCGTCCACAATTAAGGTTCATCTGGCTGCCATTTCAAATTTTCATAATGGTTTTGATTACCATTCCTTGATGTCTCATTTATGCAAAATGTTTCTTAAAGGTGCTCTGCATTTAAAACCCCCATTCAAAGATTCTGTTTCTCCACGGGATTTGACCTTAGTCTTACAATGTCTAGTTTGATAGCCCTTTAAACCAGCAGCTACTTATGACCTCAAGTTTTTATCTTGGAAAACCATCTTCCTAGTAGCTATCACGTCTGCTAGGAGAATTGTGTGTTAATCATCCCTATATCATTCTTCACAAAGAAAGAGTATCACTCAGAACCAATCACACCTTCCTTCCCAAAGTGGTATCAGAATCTAATGTCAACCAGTCTATAGACATACCTGTCTTCTTCCCAAATTTTGCAAACAAAGGAGAGTGTTGGACGTCCACAGACAATTAAGTTTTTACTTGGACAGAGCAAAATCTTTTAGAAAATCAGACCAACTATTTCTGTCCTTTTCTGGACCCAGATTGGGCAAACCTCTATCAAAGGTCACCTTATTAAAATGGCTTAGAGACTTTATTACCTTTATCTACAATCAACATAAACTCAAACTGTCTACTACAGTTAGGGCTCATTCTCCCAGATCTGTTTCCACTTCAGTGGTTTTTCATTCCAGGGCTTCTATGGAAGACATATGTGCAGCGGCAACTTGGGCTACTCCACATACCTTTATCACCCATTACAAATTAGACATGGTCTCCAGAAGAAGAGCATCTTTTGGCTCTGTGGAGCTCAAGAATATCCTTCCTTAGGGCCGCTCAGGACCTAAAGTAGCTGGGGACTCTGATACATCAGATAAAGAAGTTATGTTCTTACCATAACATTCCATCTGTGTTGCTGATCTTCATTCATTCTTGAGATCCCACCCTCCCACCTCCTCCAAGAGACTCCTGGAGGTTCAGACCTAGTCCTGGAACATTATAGGGCTATACCTTAGACAAGGCTTCTGTATTTTCTTAACTGCAATGCAAACTCAATCTGAGGCAATGGGAAGAGGGGTATTGTAGGTAGAGCCTTAGCTCAAGAGTTTTTGGCTGGCCTGAGCTATGTATAACGGCCAAGTCGGTTCCGAGAGGTCAGAACTGAACCCATCAGTCAAGAATGAATGAAGATTGACAACACAGATGGAATGTTATGGTAAGAACATAACTTCTTTTTTGTACAAGCTGAGCAGGACTAGGACATACAGTGACAAATGGAAACTAAACCAGGGGTCTTCCTTTAATTGATCCAACTGTGAGGAACTCTTCAAAAAGATCTGTTTGTCACCATTTACATTAGACAACTAAAGAAATTCTGTAGCAGGAATCCTTGCAAACAGGCCTTGAAGACAAATGTTTTTTTTTTTTTATTCCTTTGAACGGGAATATTTGTGTATGGCATTCCAGTAATATCCAATGTTTTTCTAAAGATTCAGAAAGATTTTCCAGAGATAATTTTAGTGATACCCTTCTGGCCCAGGCAGCAGTGTTTCTCCCTTCTTTTAAAGTGGCTAAAGGCAATTACCACAAGCTACTTCACAAACTGAATACACTCATACAAGACAGGGGTTGTTTGACACACCCCAACTTGAAACCCTTTCAGTAAATTGCCTGGATAATAGAATTGTAATACCTTTTGGGCATCTGTTCCCCTAGGCTGCAGTGTAGGTAAGAAACCTGCTACTAGAAAATCATATATGGGTAAGTGGAACAGATCTTCTAGATGGTGCATAGTAAGAACCAGGACCCTTCAAAGGCCTAGATGCCTCTGGTCCTACAATATTTGTCTGATTTAATATCCTGTGGTCCTTTTTTTTCTTCAGTCAGGATTTATCTGACAGCATTATCTGCTTGTCTGCCCACAGATCCCCTTTCTACCCAGTCTCTAGTTAAGCAATTTTTGAAAGGGGCTCTTCATATTCACCCACCTACAAAACAGGTGGCTCCTCCTTGGGATCTTAATTTTGTTTTAGAAAAAACAACACTCTTGCCTGTTTGAACTATCTGATTTTATGTTCTTAACTTGGAAAAAAAAGTGTTACTTATTGCTCTGACCTCTGCCATTTTTTGGTGGATCAACCGTTTCTCAACTTTCATAAATACATCATTTCTTTAAGAACAAATCTTTTCTGTTTGCTTGATGTAGTTTCAGTTTACTTAGAGTCAATTATCTATCTCACTGTCTTCTTTTCAGAACATTAAAATGAGTAAGAAAGGATTCTGCATAGTCTGGATGTCCACAGACAGCACAAATACTGTCTTGCCAAAACTAAAACCTTCAGGAATTGTGATCAATTGTTTATCTCCTATGAGAGACTAAAAAAAGGACAATCATTGTCTGAACAGATTTTCTAAGTGGTTGTCTCAAGCTATTATCCTTTGTTATTTCCACCATAACAAGTCACTTCCAGTCAGAATTCTACTCCATTCTAACAGGGCCTTGGCTTCTTTTTTGGTAAGGAGTGAACTCTGGAAGTATTCTAGACACAGCAACTTGGTCGACTGTACATGCCATAACAAAACACTAAGTAAACGTACCATAACATTAGATACTTCAGTAGCTACGTCTTCCCTCCATTGCCCCTTTTTATGAGTTGTTTTAGCTATTGTAAGGCCATTTTCAGATTTTTGTACCTAGCATGTAGTCTAATATCAGGGCTTTAGCTCCATTTCTACATGGCAAGAAACTTCTGAAGGGTTTGGTGCTAAAACCACTGACTTTCTGCAGCTCTCCTCAACCCCAACAGTGGTTAGAGCACATGCAAGGTGTCCTAACGCTTTGGATACTGGCCGGCTATTGTATCTTTAGCAAGATATAACCCATACAGATTAAAGTACTGCAACTGTGATCTAGTCGTACATCTACTGTTATGGTAAATTTACTTTAAACAACTGTAATTTCTCATTTAGTACTTCTTTGCATAATTGCTTCTTGATTTCATATTGCTACTTTTTGATAGGCATCTTATGGAACTCGCAAATGGAGTGCTGATATTTCCTTAATTAGATTTCAGTTATCTGCTACAAATAATCTTAGCCTTGCATGTCATTGATGTGCTTACTATGCCTGCTTTCTTAACAGTAAAAGTACTGATTGCCTTTCATTCCTGGACATAACTAATAGCCAACTCATGAGGTGTTCAAGGCATTCACTGCATTGTATTCTGTACTTTGTACTATATACCTACCCAGTCCAGTTTGTTGTTCAGTCCCTTCTGTTTAGGTCATCTATTAGAGTTTATGACTGTTTAGCACTTGAGCATCATGTAAGGGATGCAAGGGTCTCCAATGCATTTACAATGGCTAATAATAATGTATAGGCTTGGTTCTGAACTTACATGCATGTCATATCTTATGTCACCTGATGCAGTGTGTTGACAGGTTTCTCAGTGTACTCTGTTTACATTTGCATGTCATGCATGCTGAGCACTATTCTCTTTATTTTATTTTGTAGGTCCATGGGAATACTCTTAATGCATTCAAGCAGTATGGAACAGACTCAACCACTGGGAGATAAACTCAATGGCAGTCTACGGTAGTTTTGTCATTATAGTACAAACTCTTCCACTACCACCAGCAGAGGAGTCTATATTCATAATATCAAGCAGCAGTGATGTAGCAACTAATAAAACTGCTCCTTAAATTTCCTTAATTTACCCTGCACCATTACCTAATAAAAATACAGGATTTTTATAACAGCATCATAAGTACTTACATTTATATTTATATAGCTGCTATTTTGCTGAAGTCAGTATCAGACAGCAATGTTTCAAAGCCCATGTTTTGCTTACATTACTGTGTAATCAAGCCTCACTTTTGTTAAAACAAACATGTAATCTGCTTTATCTGCACCACTGTAATGTTTCAATATGCTTGTGTTGTAATGAGCAGCATGAAGAATCCAATAAAGGATACTACTGCAGCAACACAGCAGCAGCAGCAGCAGCAGTCCAAGATGCACCAGGTAGGTCTCCCGCTCACTGCTAGATGGCAGTCAGCCAACACTAAGAGCTCCAACCCAGTTCTTAATAGAAGATGGCATGCACGACTGTTCCACCAAGTGCAATATAGTATTACTTCTGCTTTGTTTCAGGTACATAATTGAGACCACAACTTTGAACACACAAATCATTTTTATATGGATATTGATAACTAAGTGCTGCTTTTCAGTGGTCATGGAATTAATCAATTCCGCCAAGAACTGCCACCAAACTTTAACCCACCACCTACATCAAATTCAGACCCAGGTTCAAAGTCTATCAGACTAAACAAAGCCAATGCAAATGCCTCTCCTTAGGTCACTTCTCTTACCTCCACCTAAAGTCTTACTCCTGCTCGAAACATAACCTTCTCTGCACTCCCAGAGTGGTTACTTGCCTGTAAATATGTAGATATACTTCACTTACCCTACTGTATGTTTTCGTGTTTTTGTATGTTCACTTTATATATTATGTCATTATAATAGTTTTATTTTATTATATACAATACTTTATTGTATTTTTAGCTCTGCCACAACTCTGTCCTATATTGCATTCTCACTGTATTTAAGTAAACTAATCATTTGTTGTATCACTGCAACCGAGACTAAGCCTGAAACTGGTCAATTTTGGTAAGCGCTTTAACCCAGTAAACAAGCATAAATTAATTAATAAGTAAATAAATAATAAATCATGGTGGACCATGGGACCTGCTATATGCTGCATACTAGTGGACCATGAGCAGTAGGTTTGAGATGTGATATACATTCTCCAACCTGTTATTGTATCCCCACGTTGCCACTCACAAATGCAGATGCACCAGTTCTGCAACACATGAAGATTTAAAGTGTTGGCAAGTAATATCAGAGCTGAAATGGACTAGCACTCAAACACAGCTGTAAAAGGAATACAGATGTCTTGTTCATTGGAAGGGGTGATCCAAGAAAATGTATGGCAAAGGAAAAGGAGAAATGTCAAAGCCCATGGGTCTTGCTTGCTGCTGAACACTAAGCTATCACAGGTGAACTGCTGAGTGAAGTTTACAGAAAGTAGCAAACAGAGTCTGAGGACTATTGAAAGCAAGAACGCCACAGAATGCAGGAGTAGTATTTTGGTGGATAAATATGGCAGGGGACACTTAAGAACAGAAGACAGAGTGATATCAGAGGAAATTCTGTTTGTAATCATGTATGACACAGACCTCAATACAGGTCAAGCTGATCATGGGAATCTCAGTAGTGAGATGACAGTGTATAAGTGCATATATATGTAATATCTTCATGTACAATACAGTCACTGACATATTTTGTGCAAATCTAAGCAAAGAGCAGATATGGAGATGGGTGACATATAGCTTGAAGCAGATTTATGGATAACAAAAAGCATTGTGTTGTCTGCTCTAAATGACTTGAGAAGTCCAATGTCTGTCACATTTGTCACAGGTCTAACATTTTGACAAGACTGGATGGTACAGTATCCCTAGCACATGGTGCCATGACATGAATATGCATCTTTGTGAATATTAGTATGTTTAAAAGCAATCATGCTATGGTTTTAGAGACTGTGAGGATGAGAAAATGTAGTCATAGTGAATAGATCTGAAACGCTAAATATGCCAGTGGAAAATCTGATGTGGAGGGAAAAGGATTAGGCAGTTACTGTGTGTCTTGCACAGATCACAGATCAATAGTTACATAACACATTGGTTAACAGAACTCACCCAGAACAAACAAAACTGTTATACATCTGGGACACAGAAAGGTGGTTACCTTCAATTCATATTCAGCCTTACTCCTGTTAATGGTGCTATTAAGATCCCTGCAGAACTGTTCATACTCCTCCTCCTAACTAATGGAAACTTTTTATATGAACCATATCACTTCCTCCTCTTATAACATTTATCAAGTGGATTGTCTGCATGTTTGTCATTCTGAGTATAAAAAATATTTTCACTCAAATGAATACCCCCTTTTTTATGTAGATAGTCACAGAAACAATGTGAAGCAGTTGTCACAGGTGTCTTGCTGTAATGTTGACACTTTTTTCCTGGAGTGCATGTTGTGAATGCTTTCTTTTCTACTTGACTGCATTATATGGAATACCTTATGACAAACTAGACCTCAGGGAAAAAGAATATCTTGCTGTTCACCAAGTTATTCAAAAATATCAGCCTCAACGTACCACAAAACTGGCATCAAAACAATCTGATGTTGTCAATCTTCATCTAGTCTTGACAGTTGGGTTATGGCTCCATTCCTTGGAATCAGTTTGGCCATTACACAGCTTGCACAAGCCAAAAATCTCTCAAGCTAAAGGTCTACTCATAATGCCCCTCTCTAAACTACCTCAGATCTCGTTTGCCACTCTTACAGCAAGACGCGTCAGTCAATCCTTCTCTTGCAGCTAAGTAAAAATCTTATAGTTGTTTATCTTTTCAGTCTGTCTTAAATATTTTTCAGTAATATCTTTTAATATTCTCTTCTACCCACCTTTTTGTGCAAGTAATTTTTTTCTCATTGGTATCCCTCCTATACCTGTTGGTATTTCTTGTCTACCATTGTTAGTAGTTCCCCCTCTCTTTCTCTAAGTACCGATTGGTAATTTTTTCCACCATTGCTGGTAGAGTGTGTGTGTGTGTGTGTGTGTGTGTGTGTGTGTGTGTGTGTGTGTGTGTGTGTGTGTGTGTGTGTGTGTGTGTGTGTGTGTGTGTGTGTGTGTACCTTCTGACTGGTTTTCTGCAAGTCTCTTTTCCAATATGGCAGAAAAGTCTAAGAGTACCACCGAATTTAAGCAGTGCCAGGAATGCGGCAGAAAAATGCCTAACTCTGACGGGAATGATTCTTGTGTTTATAGTTTGGGCGCTCCTTATTTGGATATAGAGTGCTCTCTCTGCCAGGGCTTCAGTACTAGGGCCCTGGTACAGTATCATAATAAACATACTTAAAGGGCTTCTTAAAGCCCCCTTGGAAGAAGCTTCGTCCAAGGCTGATCAGCCGCCTCCTAAGGCCTGTGGTTTAAAAGCTAGTCATTTGGTGCCAACATCTCCATTGGCACCAACATCTAAGAAACACAAGTATCTATCTGTTGGTTCCTCTTCGGAACCGAAACCAAAGGTTCTGAAACTCACAGAATGGACTAATTCCTTGGCACCGGCTACTTTGGCTCCATCGCCATTGGCTAAAGCACCAGCACCTTTAATGCATCGGCTTCCTTAGTTTCCACCTTGATGCTGACTTCTCCTGCTGCTCCAAAGGTTATGCCTACTACTTCGGTGCCAAAGACTGAAGTTCTTTATGCACCCAGGATGAGATATTCCCCGTCTGTTGACCCCTTCCTGGGTCAGCTTCGTAGCCCATTTATAGAAAGGTCAGAATCTCTCTCCAGACTGTCTGTTCGCTCTTACAGGAGTCTTACAGAAGTAGACATAGTGAGGTTGATGAATCAGCTACTGACAGCCAGGGGTCTTCCTGCTTCTTCTTCACTCCTAGAGCAGGGGAGTATTCAACTAGCACTCCAACTTATATTCCTCCTCTGACCTCCTGAGGCTTTAGAGTCTTCAACTCCAACCACTCAGCTTCCTGTGGCCTCGGCACCAACAACATCCTTGTCTTCGGTTCTGGGCTCGGCTCCAACTCCCTTGGTACCATTGGATCTGATGGGTCCCCGGAATCATACCTCCATAATTGGGTCTGGGGTGTTTGAGTTGACTCCAGTTTTTTTTATTTGGAGTCATCCTTACCTCTTCAGACTATGATGGCTGGGGGTCTTTCCTCAGCTTCAGCTTTGGAGGTAGGCCTCTCGGGGCAGGGTGTGACCCCGGTTCTGACTTTGAATGTCTCAGTTCCGGTTTTCTATCCCTCTTCAGGGGGGGGGGCCCTGCCTTTTAGGCTCTGGAGAGGGCTTTGGCCACCGTAGCTTCCCAGGTGGCTCCTATGATACTGGAGTCTCATCCCATGACCCCTGCTTACCCAGAACATTCACCAGCCTCTGTGCCCAAACAGCTAGCTCCAATGATGCAAGAGGTGCCGACTACAGATCACCCGTCTTCTGAGTCCTGTCCAGATATTTCCACTGAAGAGCCCCCTCAGAAGAAGCTGTGTAAGAGAAAACACCTGGACTCCCCTGAAGAGTCTGTCACTGAGGACACGGATTTCAATGATGGGAAGGGCTCCCCCCCAGTCACCCCCTGAAGACATCTCCTTTGGAGACATTCTGGAGATCCTTAAACAGAGGGGTAACTGGAAGCTCAAAGACCCTACCCCTGAGGAATCTGTGTACTTGCAAGCCTTCAAAGCTCACCCATCTACTTCCTGAGTGACTCCTCCCACTAATGATCTCATTAAGTTGCTCTCTTAGCAGGCTTGGAAGGCCCCTGACTTCATAGAACCGATTCTCCGGAGACCAGATAAAATATTTTCCACTCCTGATGATCACCAGCACTGGGCAAAAGGATTGGCAGTAGTTGCCATGGTGGTGGTGGCAGCCACTAAAAAGGAACTAGCTGAGGAAAGTTCCTCTGTTTATCCCCCTAACCGGGAGTCTAGGCAGATGGACAGATCTGAAAAGTGGGTTTATGTATCATCGACCTTCATGCTTAGGTCCTTGAATTTCATGGACATTTCACTATGCTCCAGATGGATCTGATCAAGGAGCTGTCAGACACCGTAGAAGGACCTGTATCTGATGAGGTTCAAGAAAAAGTGTCCTCACAGTTAGCTACCCTGGAGTCTATTTCTAATTCATCCATGTGGCTCATTGCACATGCAGCCAAAGGGGCAACCAGGTCAGCCGGTTCAGGTTGCAATTAGACAACATGCTTCAATGCATCTGTGTGAGTTTGCAGAGCTATTCATGTCTTCCTTTATTAATGCTTTTTTTGACAGATCTTCTTTCTTCGGGCCCAAAGTTAAAGAAACTCTAGTGAGATGTGAGAAAGATGGAAAGACTCTGTCTACAGTGGGCATATGTTTTTCTGCTCCCCAACGATCCTATTCTAGGAATCAGAGGAGTGAGAAGATGTGGTTCAAAGAGTCACAATGGCCTTTTCAGAACAAACATGGTGTAGACTCCCCTTGGGGGGAAGAGGGGTGAGCTCTAATGGAAGATGCTGTACTGGAGGCAGCAGTGGCCCGCAGAATCAGGGTTCCAGAGATTCTTTCTATGGCCAACCCTATCAGCGCTCCTGAAAGGGGGCCCGATTGCTTACCTCTGGAAGCAGTCGGGGGTGGATTTTCTTTGCACCCAACAGCCTGGCGACAAAGAACCACAGATGTTTAGGTACTGAGAATTATTACCAGAGGTTACCTTACTCCTTTCACCTTTTATCCAAGAACTCAAACAAGACTTCCTGATATTCCACCCAATCAGGGAGACCAAGTGGCCTTAGAAATATAAAAGCTGCTAGAAAAAAGAATCATCCAAGCAGTGTCTCACCATACCAAATAGAATCTGGATTTTACTCAAGGTTCTTTTTAGTGCCAAAGAAGACAGGGGACTAGAGACCAATTCTGGATCTCAGCTTCCTAAACAAATTTGTTCAACAGTCCAAATTCTGGATGGTCACGGTTCAGTCTATACTTCCTTTTTTAGAGGAAAATGATTGGATGTGCTCGATAGACCTTCAAGACACGTATTACCACATAAAGATGGACAAATGCTCCAGAAGGTTTCTCCACTTTCCGCTGGGAGCCAGTCACTTTCAGTTCAGAGTGCTGCCCTGTGGTCTCACCACAGCCTTCAGAGTGTTCACCAAGTGCATGACAGTAGTAACAGCTCATTTGAAACTACATGGATTCTGGGTGTTTCCATATCTAAACAACTGGCTCATCACCGCCTCCACCAGACATCTACTGCTTCAGACAGCAGAATTCATTCTGCAATTGTTTCTGCATCTAGGCATCACAGTCAGTGATAGAAAGTATCAACTGACTCCTTGTCCAGATCTGGAATTCATAGGAGCTTGTCTAAACACCCCCTCATATGTAGCCTTCCTTCCCTTCACAGATTACAAAGGATAAAATCCCAAGTACATTCTATTCTATGCGCAAACAAAGTACCAGCCCTACTAGTGTTTCAGGTATTGGGGTCCATGACAGTGACTATCACTCTGGTCCTGCTAAAGAGATTCTACATGAGGTTACTACAATGGCTTCTTGCGAATCAATGGTCTATTTTAACCCATCCAAAGACTCACCTCATTTTTATCAACAGTCGCTGCAAAAAGGACCTATCCTGGTGGATGGAATCTGAAGAAATTCCTTGGGGCACCCCTTTGTCCCTCTTCAACCCAAGGCCATAGTGACCACAGATGCCTCCCAGATGGGGTGGGGGGGGCATTATCTGGGAAGGGCAGTCCAAGGCACTTGGTCCCCAAGAGAGGCCAATCTGCATATCAATGTCCTGGAGTTGAGGGCAGTGCTATTAGCGCTGCAAGCATTTCAATCTGTCCTCCCTCAAGGAATGTTTACAGTCCAATCAGACAACATGTCCATAGTCTTGTACATCAACAAACAAGGAGGAACCAAATCCTATCCCTTTGTGTCGAGAAGCATTCAGAGTGTGGCAATGGGCCATTGCCTCCAACTGCTTTCTGATAGCAACGCACATCCCGAGGAGTTCAAACGTGATGGTGGACAAGTTCAGCAGATGCATTCTACTTCCTCATGAGTGGTTTCTCAATCCCGATATAGCGAAGAGGGTTTTCCATCACTGGGGCCGGCCTTGCTGAGACCTTTCTGCATCATCCCATAACAACAAGTGCAGATGCTACTTTGCCATAACCCCCCCTCAAGGGGAATCCCCGACAGATGCTCTTCCCCACGATTGGCCCCCGGGTCTCCTCTGTGCCTTTCCTCCTTTCCTTCTGATCCCATTATTTCTCAAGAAAGCAGCCAGGTTGAGAAGCAGAGTGATCCTCATTGCACTCTATTGGTCTTGACAAGTTTGGTTTCCCTTCCTATGACCTCATCTATTTCACCGTCCATGGATTCTGTACCTACTGTCTCACCCTCAGGGACTGGTACATCAGAAAATTCAAAGTTTCAAGCCGACTGCTGGGTTCCTCCAATTCTGTTAATCACCAGGCATAATGATATACCGTCCCTGGTGCAGAAAAGTCTGCTGGCATCTCATAAACCATCCGCCAAGAAACTCTACATAAGTAAATGGAAGAGATTTTCAATCTGGACTTGCATAATAATCTCAACCCCTTTTCTGCTCCTGTGGAAAAAGTTTTAGAATTTCTGGAGAGCCTTTTTGTTAAAGGAGCCTCTGCCTCCACAGTTAAAGTCATTCTAGCTGCTATCTCTAATTTCCAATAATGGCTTTTGAGACCTCCCTTTAATTTCACATAGACTATGTAAGGTCTTCCTCAAAGGAACCATATGTCTAAAGCCTCCATTTAAAGACCCCCTACCCCAATGGGATCTGACTGTCATCCTGCAATCACCCCCCTTTGAACCAGTGGCAACATGCAACTTAATGCTTCTTTCATGGAAGACACTTTTTCTCATAGCTATAACTTCTCCAAAATGAGTACCCGAGTTACAGGCCTTATGTTCAGTTACACGCAGAACCAAGCCATCCTTTCTTCCAAAGGTGGTCTAAGAGTCAAATATTAATCAAGCCATAGACTTGCCAGTTTTCTTTCCTAATTTTTCAAACAAAAGAGAATATTGTCTACACTTGTTGGATGTTCGCAGACAATTACGTTTTTACCTTAGCAGAACTAAGGAGATTAGGAACTCAGAACAGATGTTCGTATCTTTTTCTGACCCAACTTTAGGGAAATTTGTTTCCAAAGTTACCTTGCCAAAATAGATGAGAGATTGTATTACTTACATTTATAATAAAATGAATCTCAAGTTACCTGTACCTGTGACAGTGCACTCCACCAGGTCAATGGCCATTTCAGCTATTTTCCATTCCAAGGCTTCCATGAGTGAAATATGCACAGCAGTAATGTGGGCTACCCCACATACCTTTATTACTCATTACAAATTGGATCTGGTCTCCAGGGAAAGGGCTTCCTTCGGTTCTGTGGTTCTCAGGAATATCCTTCCATAGAGCCACCCAGGATGTACAGTAGCTGGGGACTTTGTCCCAACTGTCAAGAATAGATAAAGATCGACAACATCAAATAAAAAAGTTATGTTCTTACTATAACGTTCCATCTGTGTTGTCGATCATCATCTATTCTTGGCATCCCACCCTCCTTCCCCCCTCCTGTGGATTCCTGGAGGAGTGAACCTTGGTCCTGGGTGTCTTGTTAGAACATGGCTTCTTCATTTTGATTAAGTTTCTTCTGACTTTCTATGAGTCTGCAAACTCGATCCGAGGTAGTTTAGGGAGGGGCATTGTGGGTAGACTTTTAACTAGAGAGATTTTTGGCTGGCACGGGCTGTGTAATGGCCAAACTGGTTCAGAGGAACAGAACCGTAACCCAACTGTCAAGAACAGATGAAAATTGACAACACAGATGGAACATTATGGTAAGAATATAACTTTTTTTTTTACTCACAAATACAGTTAGTCATAAGTAGTAGTTTCTTGTGTACTTTTGCATTTGTTTATGCAGTTTATAAAAATATGTAAAATTTCAATAAGACTTCAACATAAACATTTCTTCCAGGTTGTGAGATGACCAGGACCTGGATGTGAGTGCTTTGTCACAGCCTGTTACTTGCATATTCTCAGTCCATTGTTACTCCATGTATGAGAAAAAAGCAATTATTCTTACAATATGAAAATACGTTTAATTCTTTCTGTACTACCCACCAGTCCTAGATTAAACTTAAAAGTAATATTTTTGAACTAGAATATTTGGATCTGAAGTAGGATATTCATTTGTCTGCAACCTGTGGGTTATGGATCCGATATCGGATCCGAACCAGCATAGTTTTCCAGCTATGGATCCAAGCTCTCAGCTCCTCCCCTCACCCATAATGCCCTGCTCTACCCTCATGACCTCAGATCTTGTTTGCCGCGCTGGTAACTAGATGTGGATGCATAGCTCTCAGCTAAGTAGACTATTTTCTTGTTCAAAAATAGAGAATTTTT
This sequence comes from Protopterus annectens, assembly GCF_019279795.1. Lineage (NCBI taxonomy): Eukaryota > Metazoa > Chordata > Ceratodontiformes > Protopteridae > Protopterus > Protopterus annectens. The sequence continues at coordinate 339,778,261 of NC_056742.1, read as the reverse complement.
TCTTTATTTAACAATTTTTGTGTGAAAGTTGTAGGTTTCCTATTATTATTGACTGTTTTTAGTTTAATTTAATTTTCAATAGTAATTTTTATTCCCTCCCCTCGCTGGTACGTAGAGTGTGTGTGAGGCCTGTGTGCTTCTTTTATTGTTTAAGTTACTTTCTGTAACTTTAGGTTAATTTTAGAGACTATGGCTGAACAGCCTAAGTCCATATTTTCTAAATGCTCCGAGTGTGGCCATAAGCTCTCACCGGCTGATGGCCACACTCGGTGTGTTAAGTGTCTTGGGGTTGAACACCTCACATCTGGTTGTTCCATTTGTGCAGGGTTCAACCCCAGGGCACTGAGGGAGCGGAGGTCCAAGCTGGTCTTGGCGGGTCTTTTACCGCCGGACTCGGCTCCGACCTCCGCTCCTTCGGGGACTCCTGCGGCTGCAGTTGTTCCTCCTGTGGCACCCCCTCCTGCTCCTGGGACTCAAACTCCCGCTTCAGGACAGGAGAGGGATGCATCTAAAAAGGACCGGAGGGAGAAGCACCACAAGCGGCGGGCCGAGACCACTGTCTCGGCCCCGCCAGCCAAGCGGGCTTCTTCCCCAGCTTCCTTGTCGGTGCGGTCTCCTCCTTCTCGGCTCCGGTCCCCTGTGTGCTTCTCACCGGGTCCTGAGGAGGAGGAGACCCGATCTCCGTCGAGGCTATCGAGGAGGCATTCCAGGCCTACCTCGGTAGCCTCGTCGAGATCTACCCATAGCCTTTCGGATGCTGATCTGGACCGGATGATGAGAAGGTTCATCCAGGCCCAGATGCAGATGGGAGTGCTCTTGCCTCCCCCCCTCCGGGGGGGAGCTCAACACCCTTTTTTAAGCCTATTGCTCCTTCTCCGACCCGCTACCCGGGTTCGGAGCAACTGGAGCCGAGCAGCTTCGGAGCCGGGGGGAGGTCGGAGCCGATAGTACTTGGTACTTCGGATCCGACCATGCCCTCGAGTGCGTCGGATCCGATCTCTCGGAGCCTGGATCCGAGCTTCGGATCCGGGGGGATCAGTGCTCCTTCGGCGCCGTCTGTGTCGGAGCGCACTGTCCCTTCGGATCCGAGTGCTTCGGCGCCGGCTCCGATCCACTCTTCGGATCCGAGGGGGAGCCGATTGTCGGATCCTTTGGTCGAGGTCGGCTCCCCTTCGGCTTTTGATGTAGTGGAGAGGGCTCTGTTGAGGGTCTCCGGACCCCCGGCACTTGCTTCGGCCCCGTCCCGCGCTCCCTCTGCACTGGGCCAGGCTTCCACCATCCGGCCCCTGGGACAGCCCGTTTCTGTGCCCCAAGTTGCTCCCATGGAGCAAATTGCTGCTTGCGAGGACTCCTCTGACAGCCCCCCAGAGGAGGCTCCTCGCAAGCATACGTGCAAAAGGAGGCACATTGACTCCCCTGAGTCTCTCACTGAAGACACGGACTTGGAGGAAGGGGAAGGCTCCCCACGGTCACCCCCCGAGGATGTCTCCTTCGGAGACATCATGGAAATGCTCCGTATTAGGGGGGGGTGGTCTGCCCCCAAGTCTTCCTCGGACGAGTCCGTGTTCTTGGAGGCATTCGAAACGGGCCCGTCTACCTCTTGGGTGTCCCCCCCTGCCGACCCCTGGTGGACCTTATTACCACCAGGGCGTGGAAGGAACCGGACACCGTGGAGCCAATTCCCAAAAGACCTGATAAAATCCTCAGCCCGCCTTCCGACAGGACCCATTGGAGTAAGGGGCCTCCTGTAGATGCCATGTTGATGGCGGCGGCCACAAAGAGGGAACTGGCTCAGGAGAGTCCTCAGTCCACCCACCGAGCAAGGAGTCTCGATGATGGACCGCTTGGGGAAGCGGATGTTCAGTTCGGCGACCTTCTCGGTAAGGGCGCTGAACTATTTGGCACATGTTATTCGGATGCAGCGAGACCTTATTAAGGAGTACGCTGCATCCCCCCCTGAGTCCATTTCGGAGGAGGACAGAGCTCTGCACTCCACCAAAATGGCCACTCTTAGGTCAGTCACAAATACTTCTATGCGGCTACTCTCCCATGCTACGGAGGGCGCCGCTAGAGCTGCGGGACAGGACTGGTCACTAGATCGCCAGGCCTGGCTCCGCCACTGCGATTTTTCTGAGCCCTTCAAGGCGCTGCTTGCAACGCCCCTTTGATGGTTCTGCTCTGTTTGGCAAGACCGTTCGCGACGTTGACCCAGAGCGAGAAGGACGGAAGACGCTGTCTGCCGTCGGAATCCGCTTCTCTGCACCCCAGAGGCCCTATTCTAGGAACCAAAAGGGTCAGAAGAAGATGTGGTTCCGGAAGTCGCAGCAGTCCCAGCCTGCTCCGGACAACCAGTCCTTCCGTGGCAGAGGAGGACAGGGAGGACGCCGCCCTAGAGGCAGAGGGGCTCCCAGAAACTTCGGGTCCAGGGAACCTTTCTCTGAACGGCCGCAGCAACCCTGAGGGTTGCCCGACTGCTCTACTCTGGAGGCAGTCGGGACGTTCGGGCACCTAGCGGCATGGGAGTCCATAACATCGGACCGCTGGGTTCTCCAAATCATATCCAGGGATATCGCATTCCTTTCCTTCACCTTCCAAAATGAAGTCCCTCCCAGACGTACCACCCGGTCAAAGGGAGGCCGCTTTGGCAGAAATTGGCCATCTGCTAGAGAAAAGAGCCATCCAGCCCGTTCCCCAAGACCAGATCGGATCAGGGTTCTACTCCAGGTTCTTTTTAGTGCCAAAAAAGACGGGGGAACTAAGACCAATCCTAGACCTCTCTCTCTTGAACCTGGCAGTCCCCAAAGAAAAATTCCGAATGGTCACTCTACAATCTATTCTCCCCCTTCTGGGAGAAGGCCACTGGATGTGCTCGATAGATCTCAAGGACGCGTACTACCACATCCAAATGGACAGACGTCCCAGGAGGTTTCGCCGCCTCCGGCTGGGAGCCAGTCACTACCAGTTCCGGGTGCTTCCCTTTGGTCTCACCAGAGCCCGCAGGGTGAATACCAAAGAACTAGCAGTGGTAGCGGGGGACCTGAGGCTTCAGGGGGTGCAGGTCTTTCCCTACCTGGACGACTGGCTCCTTACCGCCCCAACAAGGCATCTACTTCTCTCGGCGCGAGACTCCTTTCTCCATCTTGCTCCATTTCTGGGCATCACAATAAATACAAACAAGTCCAACCTGGCACCCACTCAGCTCTTAGATTTCATAGGGGCCAGACTAGACACAAGGAGTTTACGAGCCTTCCTCACTGCGGACAGAGTTCTAAATCTGCAGCTCCAGGTGCGGGCCATTCTCCATTCATGTTCTGTTCCAGCGGAGTTGGTCCTGAGGGCTCTAGGGTCCATGGCTTCGTCGATAGCACTTCTTCCTCTTGCCAGGCTCAATATGCGCATTCTACAGTGGACGCTCTTAGTACAGTGGTCATACCTTGCTCTCCCATGCATCATCCCATAGCGATCAGCAAGGCTTGCAAGCGGTCCCTCTTGTGGTGGCTCCACTCCCGGATCTCCACGAGGGTCGCCCATTTTGTGCTTCTCCCCCTCTCGCCACGGTGACCACGGACGCCTCCCGCCTCGGGTGGGGGGGGCACTTTGCGGGCCGGACAGTCCAAGGCACGTGGAACGATTCAGAGACCTTACTGCATATCAATGTTCTAGAGATGAGAGCAGTGCTCTTAGCGTTGCTAGCACTTCAGGACTTTCTTCCCTTGGGAACAATTGCGATTCAATCGGACAATATGTCTGTTGTCTGGTACATCAACAAGCAAGGGGGAACAAGATCTTACCCTCTTTGTCGAGAGGCCATGAGAGTTTGGGAATGGGCAATCTCCACCAATCGCTTTCTCATAGCAACGCACATTCCGGTCGGTCCAACATCCTAGCGGACAAGCTCAGTCGCACCATTCTGACCCCTTACGAGTGGTCTCTCAATTGTCAAGTAGCGGAACGCATATTCGCACGGTGGGGAACCCCTTCATGCGATCTTTTGCTTCTCCCTCAAACACCAAGTGCGACAGTTTTTCGCTCTAATACCTCCTCCCGGAGGTACCCCAAGAGACGCTCTGGTGCATGCTTGGCCACCCGGTCTTCTGTATGCCTATCCACCCTTGCCTCTGATGCTGCAAGTTCTTCAGAAAGCCTCTCGGGTGGGTTGCAGAATGATTCTCATTGCTCCATTCTGGCCTCGACAGATCTGGTTCCCCTTCCTAAGGTCTCACTCGGTGAATCCTCCTTGGATTCTAGATCCCATTCGGATCTGATATCCCATCCATCCTGCATTCCTCCTCCGAACCTGGACAACCTGAAGCTGACCGCTTGGCTGCTCCAGTTCCACTCTTGATAAGGACTCCCGGTATTTCTTCACCGGTAAAGGCTATTTTGGTGGCGGCTCATAAACCATCCACTAGAAAGGTTTACCAAGCAAATGGAAACGCTTTCTCTGTGTGGGCGGAGCGGCAAGGCCTAGATCCCTTCACGGTTCCTCTCCCTGTAGTGCTTGATTTTCTAACCTCTCTCTTTAATGATGGTGCCAGCAGTTCCACAGTCAAAGTTCAACTGGCGGCAATTTCTCACTATCACATTGGTCAAGAGTCTAATCCTCTTATGTCAGCCAAATTGTGCAAAACATTTCTTAAAGGTACTTTCCTTCTCAGGCCCCTATAAAGCAAGCAGTTCCTCCTTGGGACCTTTCTTTGGTCCTACAGGCCTTGACCGCTCCCCTTCGAGCCCTTGGCTACAGTGGATCTCAAATTCTTGTCTTACAAGACAGCCTTTTTGGTAGCCATTACATCAGCCAAGAGAGTTTCTGAACTTCAAGCTTTATCAGCTAAACCTCCTTACTTGGTTTTTATCCGGACCGTGTCTCCCTCAGGACCAACCCGTCCTTCCTTCCTAAAATCGCTTCTGAAGCAAACATCAATCAATCCATTAACCTCCCTGTTTTCTTCCCTAAGTATGAAAACAAAGGTGAATATAGGCTACACTCACTAGATGTTCACAGGCAACTAAGATTTTATCTTAACAGGACAGCTGGTCATAGGCAATCCGACCAGCTGTTTATTTCCTTTGCAAAATTCAATTTGGGCAAGCCAATTTCTAAAGTTTCTCTGTCCCGCTGGATTTCACAGTGCATTTTATTGGCTTATCAAGCGTCAGGAAGGCCCGCACCGGAGGGTGTTCATGCCCATTCAACCCGGTCAGTATCTACCTCGGCAGCCTTCAAGGCTAGGATTCCTCTAGATGATATTTGTGCAGCAGCCACGTGGGCTTCATCTCATACATTTATTTCTCACTATAAGTTGGATCTTGCATCTAGGCGTAGAGCATCCTTTGGCTCCGCGGTGCTCCGGAATATCCTTCCATGATGGGCGCCCAAGATTCAGGTAGCTGGGGACTCTGTCCCACAGGTTGCAGACAAATGAATATCCTACTTCAGATTTAGAAGTTATGTACTCACCATAACGTTCCATCTGAGTAGGTGTATTCATTTGTCTGCAACCATCCCGCCCTCCTATCCCCCTGGCCTTTCAGTTTCCTGCATATTCCTTGTTACCCTTTTGAGGGTATTGTTGCTTTGGCAAACTCGATCTGAGGTCATGAGGGTAGAGCAGGGCATTATGGGTGAGGGGAGGAGCTGAGAGCTTGGATCCATAGCTGGAAAACTATGCCGGTTCGGATCCGATATCGGATCCATAACCCACAGGTTGCAGACAAATGAATACACCTACTCAGATGGAACGTTATGGTGAGTACATAACTTCTAATTCATTCACTAACAAGCAAAAAAATTGTGAACAAAACATTCCTACTGGCAACAACACTGAACCAAATAGAAAGCAGGTGCACATACACACACACGAGCATGCACACAGTTTGAAGAAGTTAAGGTAATATATATATATATATATATATATATATATATATATATGTGTGGATCTATGTTTATACATTGAAAGCACATTTCATCGAAACATACATCAAACTCACTTTCGCGAAAGTGCATTTTATCAAAAATGCACTTTCGCAAAAAAAACAGTACTCATGTTTATGCAGGGGGCAAACCCCCCCCCCCCCTGCACCACCACACCCTCCTACTTTAATATTCTCACTCTATGACAGCACTACAGTGGGGAAAAGGGAATATTCCCTTATCCCCGCTGTACCACGATCTAAGCAACAGTTTGCTTAGCTGTTCAATCAACAGTACAGTTGATCTACAACTAAATCTACATGCAAACAACTGTTTGCTTACTTACCTTTCGGCGAAAGTGAGATTGATCATGCATGTTTCGATGAAACGTACTTTTGATCCTGAGACTAGGACCCATATGTATATATATATATATACCCATGCCAAGCATTTCAACTTCTTAGGACTCCATTGATAAATGTCACGCTTTCTACGTTAGTGCTGGCCTCTGCAAAATTTCATAACTCTGGAACAGATCAACAGAAGTATGTCAAATTCCAAATCTTGCACTCTAATATCAACAGCATACTTTGCATTTTCTTAGTAGCATTCCATACTTAGTAAGTTTCAGCTTGTCATGCATTTGTGTCTGCTAGCCACCTCTCCATATCCATGCATAAGCATGAACTCATTCTTTTTTTCTTTTGCTTTGTCTCTTTTTGGCCCCTTTACCCCCTGCACTGATCACTGCCAATGCCCCAGTTAGTCCATCATACTTCACACCAGACCCCCTTCTGTACTGAGTTGAAACAGGGGGTCCAGACAGAATCCTGCTATGACCATGCAGGTGAGCCATCCCACTCCCAGGACAGAACAACTTCATGCTCCATGGCCTCTAACACTTGCCATTGCCTCCCATGAGACAGGCAAGAACTAAGATGGTAGGCATCATATACATTAGGGTCACAGATTAAGGATACAGAGAGGAGAATCTCTTGCTGGATAAATGAAGTGTAACAACATACACAACACCACCCATGCCATCAACTCATTCAAGCCATCTCCCTGCAGCTGTAGTGGCCTGCCTACAACCAGAGAAACATGACCCACTCTCCACCAAGGCAAGCCCTGTCTGTATGCAGATCCCCACTCTCTTCCAGTGGGATAGGTGAGCTGACATAGACCACTTATTCCTACCACCCTTTTCAGCTTCTCCATCATCCAAACTGCTAAACAAACACTGGGTCATCAGGGTCATAGTCAGGGCTCCATCCTTGTATATCACAGTGGTGAAGATAGCATGAACCCATTCTTACTTTATTTCTGAAAGGTGTGCACTCTGTTGTGGCTGAGGACCTTTTAGAGTACACTGTGTTTTCTAGATTCCCTTTATAGTCTTTTTCTTTTAAGTCTATGTTTGCCTAAGCTAGATACGTTCACAGAGAGCAGCATAGAAGTACATATGTTCAATATTTATTTGACGTACTTGTAGATTTTACGTCATTAATGCCACAGTAGTTGCATAACTGACCCACTGTCAGACCATCCCCTGTGCAACACAAAGATCACTGTTTCTCTGGCAACATTCATTATCAGGTTATCAAATTATCATGTATTTTTTTCTTTTTTTAAGAATTCAAAATATGGTTATTTTCAACTATGCTTTAATGCACTTTCCATAGTGCATGTATGCAGTAAAGCTATGTGACAGAAGTTGAATTTCAATATAAATAACACTAACTGTACTACTGCTGGTAACCAATAAGAATGGAATCTTTGCTAGTGTCTCAACAGATCAGGCAATAGGTACAAATTCATCACACAGCTGCTTGAAATCACTCTGCTTCCTCGGTTTCAAAGTCAACCATGCTGACACAAGATAAACTGTTCACAGTATGGTTTTAGAGTCGCTTCTCATCAGTGCCTTGTGGTAATACAAATACTGATTACCTGTAAGCCTTTGCAGCTCCTACCACAGGCTGCTGCAGTGCAACCTTATTTATTTCCCATAGAGAAACAGCATCACTTAATACTTCCTTCAAGTACAGCAAATCACCCTACACGACAAATGCACTTAATCAACACTACACACTTAATAGGTTCAGATGTAATTACTAGGCCTGCAGTCTAGACCATTAATTAGCCTAGCCCAAATTACCAATTGTCCCAAAGCTCTTTTTGGTTAAGTGGCTTGTTCAAGGTCACACAACAGTAGGTTGAAGGCTTAGGGAATCACACACACACACATGTATGCAAACACTGACACAGACACACAGAAATCTCTGCACAGATGTAAACATGCATACATAGGCAGTCCCTGCACAGAACTACTTTACCTAGTGGATGTCTGAACAGGCTAGCTGAGTAAACCACAGCCACTGTGGTCCTTTCTGTTGTGCTGTAATCTCCCCCTTGTGTTTCTGCCTCCCTTGTAAAGTCCAGCCACCAGGCTATCGTCTTCTTCCACAGAACCTCTGCCATAAATCTTAACAAATTCAACTCTCTTCGGGGACTATTCTGAAACCACCTATACTCTACTTGCTGACAGTATCAAAAATCGTAACAGGGACAAATTCTCAGTCATCTTCAATATGATGTCATGCTTATTTCTGTATATTCTATATGGTTCTGCATACCAACATTGAGACATCTGTCTCCCTGCATCACAAGTACGATAGCAATTGTAGAAACAAACCCTTATGTTTGCATTCTCTTATCAACAGACTGTACAATAAAAGAAGACACTAATAGTTCTTTATAATAAGTCTCCTATGGCCCAATGTAAAAAGGACTTAAATCTGGTGAGCAAAATCCTTCAATGTACAACTAAGAAATATAAGGCCAGGTATTAATTTAATTTTTTCCTCTGCCAGCAAATCAATCATATGGTATTTTTTACTTATATTAAGATAATGAAATACAACTCAAAGAACTGCTCTGTGCCAGTAATGAATTGTACCACCTACATTAATTCAGAATCCACTGCCAACATCTTTGTTGACAAATGCAGCTCTAACTACATTTCGTCCTGCTAAGTCTCTGAACCAGTTACTAACTCCTTAGAACACCCCCCCGGCAAAAAAAAAAAAAAACAGAAAATTACTCTGGATTAAGTTATATCAGCCTTCTCCAAAATTAACACCAATTTTATGAGCCTTGACAGTATTGTAGGCTATGTTCTTGTCAGTTTAATGCATACTTTAGCTCAGCCCCTACTAAACCTCTTCAACATAAGCCTCACTACTCGTTACATTCCAAAGGCTTCAGGAATGGCCATAGTGGTGCCAGTGCCTTAGGGTGGTCCTCCTTGCCCAGTAAATATAAACCCATAATTAACACTAGCATTATCTGCACGGTCATAGAGTGTGTCCTTACTGAGCTCATTAACATTGAGAGTGGCAATCTTGAGACGTTGTATCTTAATAAATTTGCATTTATTTAAACAAGAAGCATCTTCATAGTTTCATAGGTGTGTACTAGGTTAATGGAACTTATAAACAAAGACATTGGCAACCTTCAAACACTGGACCCCAGGCAGTTTGGGTTCATGAAGGGCCGATCTTGTCGCCTGAACCTGATTGACTTCTTTGAATCAGTCTCCAGAGCCGTGGACAGGGTAAGGTGGTGCACACATCCTATCTGGACCTCGACAAGGCCTTTTACACCATCCCCCACTCTGGAATCATAGATAAACTTACTAAGCTGGGCATTAATCCCTATGTCACTCGATGGGTTGCCAACTGGCTTACTGACAGAACCCACACTGTAAAAGTAGCTGACTCCAAATCCAGCTCCAGACAAATGACAAGTGGAGTACCTCACGGTTCAGTCCTGGGACCGCTCTTGTTTGGCATCTACTTCTCTGAAGTACAGGCCAACACTAAGGGACTCTGGCTAACAAAGTTCGCAGATGACTGCAAACTGGGAGCCATTATTGAATCCCCAAATTATGTGGATATTCTACAAAAGGGCCTTACAGAAACAGATGCTTGGTGCCAGAGCCATGGGCTTAAGCTCAATGCCAAGAAATGTATAGTTATCCCCTTTGGGAAAAACATGTACCCATGAATTACCACATAGGTGGCAGTACACTAAACACCAAAAGTGTGATAAGAGACATAGGGACACAGGTGGACAGTGGTCTCACCTTCGATAACCACATCGCCACAACAGTCAGGAAATCATTCTATGTGGCACACCTCATCACTAAGGGTTTTTCATCCAGAAAAAAGGAGGTCATTGTCCCACTGTACTCATCCGTCATTAGACCCATTATAGAATACAATGCCCCGTTTGATATATACCTCTCAAGACATCTGAAACAACTGGAAAGGCCGCAGAAATACCTCACTAAAAGAATCACAGGCCTAAAGCAGATGCCCTATGCTGACCATCTAAAAAAAACTCCACCTATACTCTGTCACATATCGTCTACCCAGAGGTGATCTCTCCTTCACATACAAGGCCATGGCAAACCCAGAGTTGTTGGACATGCTACAGTTGAAGAAATCCCAATCCCTCAGAGATACACGCTGCTGGGATCTAAACCTTGTCATTACAATGAACAAAACATACTGGAGGGATAGGTTCCTGACCCAGAGACTCCCCAGACTCTGGAATAGACTACCCATACATGGCAAGCAGAGAGCCTCTTTGGCCCTCTTCAAAAGGAACCCTGATGATTGGATGGGAGACAGGAAATTCACCCCGGGGATCATGTCAGTCGCCCTGCTAAACAGGGGTCCAGGGAAGTAAATACTGTGGGAAGAAATAGCCAGGGAATTGTTATGGCTAGGCTTGTATAGGCCCTAGGGCCGATAGCCTAGTACCAACCTATAAACCTATAATGGCCCTGGAGCATTTACAAGCCTAGGTCATAGGATTACCCTGGCATCGTGCCACCAGACCTTAGTTCCCAGTGCCTCTGTCGAGTAGAGCCACTGGAGTGATCCCGGGGATGAATTTTATTTCCCATCCACTCATCATCATTTCTCTTGAAGAGAGCCAGTGAGGTGCACTGTTTGACATGTATAGTCTATTCCATAGCATGGGCAGTCTCTGTGTTATGAACCTGTCTCTCCAGCACATTCTGTTGATTGTGGTAATAAGGTTGAGGTCTCTGGACCTGGTGGTGCGGAGGGATTGGGATTTCTTTAGATGTAGCATTTCTAACAGAGCTGGGTCAGACATGGCTTTGTAAGTCAAGCAGAGATCACCTCTAAGTAGGTGATATGAGACAGAGAATAGTTGGAGTTTTTTGAGTCTGTCATTACTTTTGCGGCCTCTCCAGTTGTTGCAAGTGTCTAGTGAGGTACATGCCAAGTGGGGCATTGTACTCGATGATTGGCCTAATGAGGTAAGAGTAGAGGGAGACAATGACCTCTTTCTTTCTTTCTGGATGCAAAACACTTAGTAATGAGATGTGCCACATAGAAGGACTTTCTGATCATAGTGGCAATGTGGTGGTCAAAAGAGATGTTGCTGTCAACCTGTGTTCCCAGATCTTTTATAACGCCTTCTATGTTCAGTGGGCTACCATCAATGTGGTAATTCATGGGAACTGGGTTTTTCCCAATGGGGATAATGACACATTTTCTGGCACTGAGTTTAAGGCCATGGTTCTGACACCAGTCGTTGGTCTCAGTGAGGCCTTTCTGTAGGATGTCAACATCATTTGGGGAGTTAATAATAGCTCGCAACTTGCAATCATCTACGAACTTTGTCAGCCAAAGTCCCTTCGTGTTGATCTGGACTTCAGAGAAGTAGATACCAAACAGGAGAGGATCCAGGACCAAACCCTGTGGGACTCCACTCATGACTGGTCAGCAGTCTGATTTGGAGTCGGTTACTTTCACACTGTGGGCTCTATCCGTGAGCCAGTTTGCAACCCACCTAGTGATATAGTGGTCGATGCCTAGCTTAGTGAGTTTTTCTATGATTCCTGAGTGGGGAATGGTATCAAAGGCCTTGGCCAGATCAAGGTAGGCTGTATGAACCACATTGCCTTGATCTACAGCTCTGGTGACTGACTCAAAGAAGTCGACCAGGTTGAGCAGGCATGATCTACCCTTCACAAAACCAAACTGTGTGGGATCCAGAGTTTGGTAATTCCCTATATCCTTGTTTATTAGGTCCATGATGATACGTTCCATAGCTTTGCATATCAGACTCATCAGGCTAATGGGGTGATAGTTCCCAGGGTGTGTAGTCATTCCTCCTTTCTGGAGAGGGCTGATTGTAGCAGTGCGCCATTTGGTAGGGACAAAGGCTGAAGTGAGGCTGTGACTGAACAGGGCACACAGGTGAGGTGCCAGTTCACTCTGTAGTTCATGTAGAACACAGCTAGGGATATTGTCAGGTCCCATAGAAGCTGTATTCTTGGCCTTGGACAGTGATGTTTTAACCTGTGCAGCAGTAATACTGAGTGCCTGGCAATCTACTAGCATTGTAATTGGCCTTGGGGGGGAGAGGGATAAAGTTGCCACCGAATCTATCGGCCAGTACATTGGCAATATATGTTGGCTCAGTATAGGAGGTACCATTGTGCAGTAGCTCAGAGCAAATCTGGGTATTGCCATGCAGATTCTTTACATAACTATAGAAGGCCTTGTGGTTGTCTTTACTAGCTACTGCAATTCTGTTTTCATAGCTAGCTTTAGAGGATTTGATGAGGGATCTCAACTTTTTATTGAGACTAATAATGGAGTTTTTACAGTCTTGGGACTTCACCTTATTCTGCATCAGTTTCCTTCTATTGTAGAGTTTGTTTATGGCAGGGGACCACCAAATTGGCTTCCTTTTTTTGGAGGAGAGTGTCTTGGTTCTATTGGGTATGGGATCCATGGATTTCTTTATGTGTTCGTACAGTGCACTGGTGTATGATTCGGCGGTTATGCAACTATTCTCCATTTGCATGGGTGCTGTGAAGTTAACCACCTCTGTTTTTAGAAGCCCAAAGTTATCTTTGGAGAAGTTTTTCATGGTGGTTTCCTTTGCGAGGGGGGTGAGAGGGATGTGGACTTTCAAGGTGATTAGTTTGTAGACGGATCTAACCAGGGAGGAGTTGACTAATGGTGTAGAGCAACAGTCGCCCATGTTAGTAATGACCAGGTCAAGGATGTTGCTACCTCTAGTGGGAGTAAGAACGAGCTGGTCCAGGGCATTGGAATAAATTAATTCCAGGAAACGTTGGGCAAGTGTATTGGTACATGAGTAGTTTTCCCAGTTAATGGAGGGGTAGTTGAAGTCGTCCAGTATGAGAGTGTTAGGTTGGACGGTAATATTCTCCAGGGTGTTTAGGAACATGGTGTGTGTCTTGGGACATGGTTGGGGACCTATAGCAGGCTATGACCTGAATTGCTGTCTTACCCAATGTTATCTGCACCTGAACTATCTCTGAAGCATTATGTTGGGGCTACCAGTCTGGGGTGTGTATCCTTTATGAATATGGAAACACCACCGCCTTTGGAGCTTCGGTCCAAGTTCTGGGGCCGAAAGGTGTGTGATGTGTTATAGCCTTGTAGTGCAGGGGTGCTTTCTGCTGCTTTAAACCAGTTCTCTGTTACAGCACAAATGTCAATGTTCTCCATTTTAAGGAGTGCTTCAACCAAGTGTATTTTGAGATTTAGACTTCTAGTGTTGAGCAGCATGACCCTCAGACTGCATTTGCTTGTAGCTGTTATGGTGGTAATTTGGTCTTTGAAACACCACCTAAAAAAGGCACTACAGGGGTGGCAACAGCCTTGCCCAGTATCCAGAAGCCCAAGGGTGACAGATGCAGGCCATCTCTGGCAAAGCATCAAGGTCTGTTAATCATGTCATCCCAGGCAGATACTGGATCCCCTTAGAATGACACCAGAAACTTAGCCAATTGTTGAAATCAATCATTTTCTACTTGTACTGTGGTATCATACTGGGTGATAGTAGGATGCTGCTGCCGCCTGGGCTACATAATCCGAGAGCTCCTCCATGTCTCTTTTCATGTAGTCCAGGGAGGTACGTCTCAGGTCATTCACACCCACATGTACAATGACAGAGTCATATTTGCACCTGCTGTTGAGGGAACTGAGTGCGTGTGTTATGTGGCATATCCTGGCACCTGGCAAGCAGCTGACTGTTACTTTCTTCTTATTCAACCTAGTGAGTGGGACATCAGTGTGCCTCACTATCGAGTCACCTATGACTAGTGTGTTGGGCATGCTGTTTTGCCTTAGGGGCTTTGGCTGAGTGGCACACTGTTTAGGAGAGTTATGTGTCTCGTGATTAGTGTTATGTTGTGGTGGTCGAGTGCATTTCTGCCTTGGAGGTCTCTGCTGTTTGAGTAGATTTTTATTGAGAGCCTCCGTGAAGGTGGGTGTTTGGTTTGTGTTTTTATGTGAAGGCAGTGCTGGTATGTGTTCTGGAGGGCTATGTGTTCCATGTGGTGTGGTGCAAGTGTTGACCTTCTCCTCTTGACCAGCTATTCTGGTCTTGGCTGGAGAGTGCGTGGCTTCCAATTTGGATATATAACTGCATATCTCGCAAGTCTGAATGTTGGGAAGTAAGAGAAGAGGGTTGTCAGTTTACATGAGGCAGTTGCTACATTGCCTCAGGATGCCCATGTCAGTTATGACATAGGTAGTCATACATTTATATAAATGAAAACAAACCATATTCATATATTTTTAGTTGCAAATATTATACATCACATATGATCTTCTATACAGTCATTGCCAGTCAATCATTACATAGCTCATTCAATTCCTGTCTTCCCTTAAACCTCATTCCTTCTCCAAAACATTATTCTGCATGTATTGTTCACACAATTCCCATTTTTTTCTATGTAATTTGCACCTAGCCTTTCCTAAAGTTTCCACTTCCAGTTCTTTTACTTCTGTTACTATATTCACTACTTCTAGTACAGACGGTTTAGACTTTGATTTCCATTTTCTAGTAAATGCTATTTTGGAAGCCACCAGAATTAAACGCAGCAAGGGCTTACTATGTCTAAGCAATTTTGATTCTGTATCAGAGCTCAAAAAATATAATTTCCTTAGTTACACCAATTTGCTCTTCCAGTATTTCTGACCGAGTCATCTGCAGGGAGTTTTTAAAGTCTACCATCTCATTACGCTTCCAAATAAATCTGTTCCCAGTTACCTCTTTCTTCCCCATCACACATCCAACATTTGCAATTTACTTCAGGAAAAATTCTTTGGAGTCTGCATGTGGTATAAAAATACCTATTCAAACACTTCAAACTAAAGATCCTAAATTTTTCTAGACTTTGTTGCATATTTGGGAGACATATATATATCCTCCCATTGTTTCTCCGTGAATTGCTTATCTAGTCTTTCTCCCCAATCTTTTCTAATCTTCTCTGATTAATTCTTGTAGTTTTATTTATTTTTTTTTTTTGACATTTGATTACCAGGAAAGTCCGACTGGGTAGATGCCCAGTTTCAGAGGTAGCCTGGGGAGAAAAGCTCCAAATTATTACAAAATATTTTAAAAACAATAATTTTACAATCTTCAAAAATTAAACAAAAACATCTGCAGTTTAAATCATTATAACAAATTAGACATAATATAAAAACTTTGTTTAAGAATCAGTACAAGTTACATGACAATCATTTAATATTTAGAGAACTTTTAGACAGTTTGTAGAAAAATTAAAGGTAAGTTAGTGTAATCTTCTTCTTCTTTCAGCTTTTCCCGGTTAGGGGTCACCACAGTGGATCACCTGTCCGCTCATGATTGGCAGTGGAGTTTTTACGGTGTCGAGTTGCCAGCCCAGTGCCCAACCTTCCATGGAAGACACACATACACACACACACACACACACACACACACACACACACACACACACACACGCACACACTCACTCCTAGGGCCACTTTAGAGTGTCCGATCTATCTACAGCATGTGTTTGAGATGTGGGAGGAAACTGGAGCACCCAGAGGAAACCCACGTGACCACAGGGAGGACATGCAAACTCTGCACAGAAGGCACCCCAGCCGACGATCAAACTGGAGAACAAAGGTAAGTTAGTGTTATACAAACAGGAATTGCAGTATGAAGTGAATGAAAAACAGGCTTATGGTATATTTACAGAGAAAGGCAAGGAAGAGAATTTGATAGAAGTAAGGAAGTAAGTAAAGAAGGGAGAGTAAGGAGGTATAATGAATGAAAAGGTACCTGTTCACATTTAGGGATATAGTTTATCCTGGTTTTTGAGGAAGAACAGAGACAGATTTTAGCAAGGAAGTCTTTCAGAGTTGTTTTGAAAGATGGGAGGGAGAGTATTGACCTGATGGATACAGGTAAGGAGTTCCAGACCGTAGCAACCTTGTAGGCATACAGACAATGCCCAGCAGATTTGATAGGTTTGTAGACAGACAGGAGTTTTTGGTCACTGGATTGCAGTAATTGACTGAGAACATAGTTGTTCAGAATGTTTTTAGTGCTGGACAGGCAAATGGATGCTGGATAATTTTATAGGTGGTGAGAAGCTGTGTATATGTTAGTTGATGAGGCTGTTTTAACCAGTATAAGCTTATTAGTGCTATACAGTGGTGGGTTCTAAAAGGGGTATGTGCTGCAAATTTTCCAACCTTGTTATAACATTGCTGGTGTTAATTTTTGTGAATCCTGGAGGTTAGTAAGGATGGGAGTGCCATAAAAAAAGAGTGGGGAGGAGATAAGTAGCGACAAGTGTAGTTTTAGTTGTATCAGTGAGAAAGTTTTTGGCTTCGTAAAGCATCCCTAGTTTTTGATGAGTTTTTCTTTTGCAATTTTGTATATGCAGGTCAAATGTAAGATTATCACCCATTATCACTCCTAATATTTGCTACAATAAGTGACTTCAATGGTTGTATTATCAAGAAACAGGACTTGTAATTTTTTTACATGAGAGACGGACTTGGGGGAAAAAGTAGTAGTTTGGTCTTTTTTGGGTTGAGTGTGAGTTGTGAGTTATGAAGCCATGTTTCAGCAGCTGCTAAAGCTTCCTGAGTAATTTTTTTGCAGGTGTACCATGTTGTCAAATGTGCAAATGAGAGTGGAATCATGTGCAAATTGTGTTAGGATGGCCTGCTGTGTGGAAGTATAGAGGGTGTTGGTGAAAATGTTTACAAGGAGGGTACCAAGGATAGAGCCTTGTGGTACACCGGTGGTGACTGGGAGGTAAGGAGAGAACATGGAGTGCCATTTTACTAGCGATACCTAGTGGACAAGTAGCTTTTGAACCACAGAAGGGTGGGCTGAGACAGAGCAAGGACATTTGAAGTAGATGTTTGCTGTAACAAAATATTGTCAAAGGCTTTAGACAAGTCTATAAATATGGAAGAGACTAGTTTGCCCTTATTTCTAGCTTTATTGACAGTATCTATAGAGGTTAGATGGCAGTGCTAACACTATGGGAAGGACAGAAGCCATGTTGTGTAAGAGATAGGACTTCTTCCTGTAGGAGATAGTCTAGCAATTGTTTTTGAATACATTTTTCAAGTATTTTGGTGAGGGAGATAAGATTGTTATAGGTCTAAAATTATTAATGTCTGTTGAAGTTTCTGCTTTGTGCAGAAGGATAATGTGTGACATTTTGAAGAGAGAGAAAGAGAAAAGGAATGTGGGATTCCTGGATTGACCTATTTATAAGGATTTATAAGGATTGAGACAGAATAGGAAAATGCTATTGGTGCTATTTTTAGGTACTCGCTTAGAAGGTCATCAGTTGAAGAAGAGCATGGTTTAAGTTTAAGAGTAGTTTTATATAGGATGTGGGCACAGGTTTGAAGGTGAAAGTGGATGTGGTGATATGTGGCTGTTGGGGGCAGGGTTGGGATTAGATGAGGAGGAATCCTTGGTTAGAGATGCTATACTATCTGTAAAATTAGAGTTGAACTGTATTGCAGTTTCAAGTGGTGAGCTATTGGGACAGAGATTTGGGTTGAATTTTTGGTCAGGATGTAAGATTTCTTTAATGGATGTCCAAAAGTTTTTAGGGTTGTGTTTAGTATTGTTCTGAAAGTTATTAAACTATAGTTTTTTTGCTTTCATTTATTTGCTTTTTAATATGATTGTGAAGCATTCTGAAGTTTTCACGATATTGAGGTGTTTTATATTTTCCAGTCCTTCACATGTTTTTTCTCTATCCTGCATTAGCATTGTACTCTTTTTGGATAGCCAAATTGTATTATTTGCTTTTATACTGTTTCTTCTAGGAGGTGCAAGACTATTTAGGATATTTAGAAATGTATTGAATTAATTTACAACATTGTCTAAGGGGAGTATTTTTAGGAAGTTCCAGTTAATAGATGATAGTATAGTAATGAACATTTCTGGGTTAAACTTGAAAAGGTTGCATGTTGTTTTATAAATATGCTGTTTAACTGGATATGTGAGATTCTGGTCGTATAGATTGGGAGATGATCGTGGGAGTTCAAGATGGCCGCCGAGCACTGAACACACACTTTCTGCTGTTCCTGTATCAATTAAGTTTATCCGCTCAAAAAAAATCCACATCTGGCATCAAATCTCACAGGACAGGAGTATTTGTTACTTAACTGCGCTCCAAGGAAAATATATATAGCAGCATTTCGGTCTAAAAAGTTAATTTTTACTATTTTTCTTCAAGTGCTTACCTCTAGTTACTCTTTTGATGGCCGCAGCCACATGGTGGCGTCCTTTTCTTCAAAAGACTGAGCTCTAAATAAGAGAATTTAAAAGGGACTCAGCTTTGTTCTAATTCTGCACAATAATTCACTCAGCGATGGCTAGCCAACAAGAATCCATGGATGCTACAATTTCTAAAACCAAACTTTCTTTTATAATTTCCCCTGAAAGGGATGTAACAGCTAAGAGGCAGAGAATGAATAATCAACAGAAGATTTAAACAAAGGAGTTGCTAAATCTATAGGAGAGACTGTGCTTTCACTTGATGATATTAAATCAGCATTACAGCCTCTGCATGAAGATTTCAAATTATTCTCAGACAAATTAAACTCATTTGGATCTAACCTGGACCAAATTATAACCAGAATTAACCTCATTGACAATAAAACTGAAGAGAATTCTAAGCAAATACAAGATCTACAAACCAAGGTAAGTGCAAATGATAAAACTATCAGTGACTTACAGCAAAAAATAATTGACTTAGAAGCACTAAGTAGGGGAAACAACATTTTAATACGTGGCATCCCTGAAACGTTTGATCAAGTCCAACTGCCAGTCATACTAACTGAGATTTTTGAACACATTACTGAAAATAAAACCTTTAAGGAAATCATTATTGAAAGAGCTCATAGAGCATTACTAAGATAACAAGATGATGCTGTCCCCAGACAGATTTATGCAAGACTTCTTAATGCTGCACATGTTAATACACTTCTTATGGCTGCAAAAAAAGAAAAGTAATATTTCATGGAGAGGTCACAGGATTGCAATCTCACAGGATCTGCCTCAGCCTATTAAAGCTCAGAGACAAGCTCTAGCCTCTTTCTGTGCTTTGCTAATCAAAAAAAAAAAATACATTTCCAAATGAAGTACCCAGCCATTCTCTCCTTCAATTATAATGATCAGAAATTCCTAATACATTCTGTTGATGAAGCAAAAAAGGTATTCATGCAAATTTTTAAGGAACTACCGCCTTAATAATTCTACTGTTAAAGCTATCAAAATAATACAACCAAGATAATACAGCTAATTAACACTGCTAACTGATCTCAACTTACCCTGGCATCTTCCCAGCTTGTTTTTATCATCTTCTGGATATCCTGGTGCTATGTATCGGTTTTAATCCTTCAGCGACTCGTTGACCCATTGGTAGCAGTGGGTGACGCTTCCAGAGGCCTTTTGAGGCCTTATTTCAAGCTCCATGAGGGTTTCTCAAGCTTCCAGGGCTTTTTCAGCATTCCATAGCCCAGAATGCAGCAGAAACGTCGGCCGATGATGTCTCAAGGTCAGAGATCATGTCAAAAGAAGCAGTGCATTACTGGTAATGCTAACATCGCAAATTACATCATAATTAAGGTGAAATGGCTCTAAAACAACATTTTCAGGGCACATCAAGATGCTGGAAACTGAACGGACTATAAAGGACACTGGTCAGGGTAATTTAGCAGCCTAAGCATATGTTCACAGTTTTTTTAAATACAGTTTGTTTTATGCTGAAAGTGCAGGCTATAGGTGTTTTTCTTTCAATGAATATCAGTATGTAGAACTAGTTAACTGTATGCTAGGGTTTGGCTTAAATAGCAGGCTTGCTAAACTGTTTTTTCTTTTTCTTTATTGATCTGAATCTTATAGATGTGTAATTTACTGGTATGAGATGATGTGTAAGATGTGTAATTTACTGTGAACTGCATTTTGTGTAAATCCAGTTAACTGCCTTGGTAGTCAATTAATGCTTTTATTTGTTTTTTTTTTTTCAATCCTATAGCTATGTAATTCAGTGTGAAATGCATATTTAGTAAATCCAGTTAATTACCTAGGCAGTTTAATAATGCCTTTGCACTTGTTTAGTGCTATTCTGTTTTTTGACGCATATACTTAGCTTGTAACTCCTACTGTTATAACCACCCCCTTCGTTGACCTCCCTTTATAGCATTATGCTCAGTTAGATCTTGTCTAAGTTGATTGTTCTATTTCCTGACAGGTGATAAATATATATCATTAGGATGTTTTGTTACCTACTATAATGCCAGTTATAGTAAAACCTGTTTTCTGTCTGCTGTAAGGTTTATTACTATTCCTTGTTATAGATTGAATTGGTCTCAGTTACTAAGAAACCTTTATTGTTTATATTGCTTCAACCTCACTTGCCTATTTCCATTGCTAGAATTCAAAATCAATAATTCTATAACACTGTGTATATTATGTCTTACTGTGATATTGTTTATCTCCTTAAGCACCTAACTCAAACGTTACCTTGCCTTTAACCGTCCATTCTCTGTACTGTTTTATTCTTTAACATTTGTTGGGA
This sequence comes from Protopterus annectens, assembly GCF_019279795.1. NCBI lineage: Eukaryota > Metazoa > Chordata > Ceratodontiformes > Protopteridae > Protopterus > Protopterus annectens. The sequence goes on along the minus strand of NC_056742.1, from coordinate 339,757,388 downwards.
GTGGCATGTGGGGCAAAGTTGTGCAATGCTTGTTGGCACTTGGACTACTGTTGTTAGTTTGTATGTCTTCCTGCTTTTTTCCTGTATTATCTTTCATAGGCAAAATTGTTAAAAAACATCACTCGTAACTATTTAAAACTTATTCAAAAATGCTTCAGGGAGACTCGTGGCTAGGCATGGGGTTTATGGTAAGGAGCATGGATGCCAGAGTATGATTTCTTACTATATTTCATCTTCTGTTATCTGTTAGAAGATTGTTCACTAATTGGACTGTCCCTAGTAGGGCTTTTCTCTCAAATTACCCTAACAAATATTTACTTTTTGACTCTAAAGTAAGATGATTAGTGTGAACTCCTTGAATGTAAACGGCCTTCAAGAAATCAATAAAAAGAAACTAGTTATGCACCTGATTTTTCAGGACAAATCCAACATTTTCTTTCTACAGGAGACCCATATGACGAATGATCAATGAGATAATGTTAAAAAAAGAAATTGGATTAAACTTGTGATATCAGGGAATAGTCTTGCATCAAAAGGCACCGCAATATTAATTAAAAAATCCTTTCCTGGGGAAGTACTAAATACTAAATTTGACCCAGATGGTAGATGGTGTTTATTTTCCTGCTCATACCCCCAGGTAAAATGCCCTCTACTTTTCTTAAACTTGTATAGCCCATGTACAAACCAACACTTGTTCATCTATGAAATACATAATCAACTACTTCAATTCCCTAATCATCATTTTATTATTGGTGGTGACTGGAATGCTCTCATTGACCCTTGAAGGATATTTCAAATAAAAACAGGAAACAGCCCTCCCAAACAACTGCATATATTCATGATTTGATAAATAGCTTCAACTTAGTTGACCCCTTTTTAATATTTGACCATGACAGAGAGTTAAATAAGTTCACGTTTTACTCGGCTTCGCACAAAGTCTGGTCTAGAATTGATTATTTTTTTATCTCGGATGTCTTTTCTAACAAAATTTCCAACTTTGCCCTTGAGGCTACATCTATATCTGACCATTCAAATGTGTCCCTGTGTAATAATCCACCTCATCACATGAATTGTGATGGTAGTAGTCCCACTCGGTCACTAAACAGTAACATTCTTAAAAAAGATGACGTTCTGCAGGAAATTAATGGCTATCTAAAACAATCTGACGCTGAATCTTGTTTATCCACCATCCCTTTAGATATCCAATGGGATGCTGCCAAAGCGGTCATCAGAGCAATACTCATACAAAAAGCATCTTATTATAAAAAAAAAGAAAAACTGTACATCAATAACCTAAATAATGAGCAAAAGATGACTGATGCCCAACTGCAAAAGGTTTTTTCTCCTGAACTCAAAAAAAAAAACTACATGAAACACAAAAAAAAAATCTATTCTTTCCACTTACAAAATCAATTCTTGGTAGAACTGAAACTTCTTCACAGATATTCGGAATGGGCTCAAACCCCCTCCAGAACCCTGGCTAGACTCATAAACATCAAAGAGGGACCAAACTATATAAATGAAATAAATTACAAAGGGAAAAACTTATACAGAAATGGAGATATTGTTAACTCTTTTGTAAATATCTTCACGGAAGTCTATAATCCCAAAAACGAATGTACACAGAATTTCTTAATGAGCTATCTGTTCCCAAACTATCTATCACACAAAACACCCTTTTAAACAGTCCTATAACACTGAATAAAATAACGTTAGCTATTAAAAAACTTAAACCAAATAAGGCGCCAGGCCCCGACGGTTTTACAGGCGAATTTTATAAAACCTTTAGTCATCAACTTTCTAAAATTCTCCTTAACATCTATAATTATATAATTTCTAAAGGGATTACTGACAAATATATGAACAATTCCAAAACAATTTTCATCCTAAAACCGAACTATGACAAGTCCAGCCCTCTCAGCTATAGGCCTATTGCCCTCATTAATGTTGACATCAAAATTTTATCTACCATTTTTGCTAATAGAATCCAGAAAGTTATAGCTTCAGTCATCTCTTCTGAACAATTGGGATTTATGAAACAAAGGCAACTTTGTGACAATACTCTTACCTTAAATACATTAATGCTGTTTCTAGAAAGCGATAACCACCCACGTTACGCACTCACACTAGATGCAACCAAAGCTTTCGATGACGTTGATTTAAACTTCTTATACCTAACTATGAAATACTTTAACTTCCCCGAGTTTATTATTAACACTATTAAGATGCTTTATAACAATGCCTCTACTTCCTTTTATATAAATAAAACATTATCAAGCCCTATTAAAATTACCAATGGCACTAGACAGGGTTGTCCACTCTCACCTTATCCTTTTAATTTATATCTCGAACCTCTCCTTCTCTGGGTTAAACAAAAGACTTATCACCATATCCCAAAAGTCTTCAACATAGAAATAAATTACTCTGCATTTGCAGATGACCTGAACATCTACTTTGAGCTTCCCAACACCGATCTTCATAAAATCCAAAATTCTATCAATCTTTTTGCTAAGGCTGCTAACTATAAATTAAACCCTGCAAAATCATCAATTTTTCCATTAAATCCTACAAAACATTTAGAATATTATTTCCCCCTGTCAGACATCCCTCTCAAATATACACTCAAATACCTAGGAATACATTTCACACATTCCCATCAAGAACTAATGAAAGCAAACTTATATAGAGTTTGGGATCAAATAAATAATGATCTAACTAGATGGAAAAACATCAATCTTTCTTTATTATCAAAATCCGCTATCATTAAAATTACTATTTTACCTAGAATCCTTTTCCATCTTAACTCCATCTTCTTAAATGTTCTGAAAAATTTCTTCAGAAAAATGGAAACCACAATCTCAAAGTTGTTATGGTTCCCTAAATCAACCAGAATATCATACAGGAAGCTAATTACCCCAAAGACTAAAGGTTTAAGTCTCCCGGACTTTAATTTATATTATCACATAATTAATGCTAGCCGTTTAATCCAAATAGCCTGTTACAATCCCTCTGCTGAATCTTAGCCCCCAACCTGGGTCAAAATCTGCTGCAACTATATATATTCGATAAAATTCAACCCTCATTCTGTCCCTTTTCTTACACTTGATGTAGACTACAAATTTAAGATTTTGCCTCCACTAAAGAACAAAATTCGCATTTTTCAAGCTCTGATGAGCTCTTTAAATCTACACAATACTGTCCCCATTCTCCAACCCATTCATCTAAATCCTAATCTAAAAATCAATAATAAAATGATTGACTTATCAAACTTCCCTATTATCAAGAAGGCCACAGTCTGGCATTTTATAACTCTAAAAATGCAGCTGAGGTTAAAGCTTTATTTGGGACTCCTAACAAATATGATCCTATCTTAAGACAACTCAGCTCACTTATAAAACAAAAATTTTCTAACTATAGAGTGAAGGAGCAAGACATTACCGTATCACAATCAATCATTAAATCACTTTCCCTAAGGAACAAAATGATTCAGCATACCTATAAACTTGTGTCAAGCATTAACCATAACCATTCACTTCTATTTTCCAAGTATTGGGATGGCATACAAGGCGAAATCCCTAGGGAGTCTAAATGTGAAGCAATTAGTAATACCCTGAATCTAACCCCCTTCAAGAACCTAATCTACACTCAACTTATGATCAACAACAATTTTTATTATATTCCAGCAGTCTTACTAAAACTCGGATACAACAAAAACCTAACCTGTCCTTTCTGCTCCCTCCCACATGTAGATACACTCCATATTTTTTGGAGTTGTAAGAATATTTACAAACGTTGGTGTTCCCTCAGAACTCAGTTGGAAAAATGGGGTATGAGAAAACCACATTCTCCTGGCAAACCACGATTCTAAATATAACTCCCAACTCTCTTAAGGGCATCCGTCACCACATCCTTGTTACGGTCTGTGCTCTCCTCAAATATTTTTTAGCCAAGAACTGGGTTAACCCCTCAGCAATAGTCTGGGATAACTTTACAACAATGGCAATCAAATATATATCTGCACATAACTTGTGCAATAATAATAATAAAAAGAAAAAAGATTATTTTCAGAACTATTGGTGTAGCCTTTTCAACCTAATCCAAACTAAATAATCTCCAGAATTGTGGGCCACTTTTTTTTTTTTTTTACATTCCAGGAAGTCCTCCATTTGTGTCTTACCTGGTCCTATAATCATTAGACATTGTTGTCATTACACTGTGCCTTTTGATTTTACAAAGTATTCTGTTATTTTATATTGCTGTCCTCTGGCATCCATGATGTAAATATGTTGTAAATATGTCATTAATAGATGTATATAGTGTAAATAGTTAGTTTATGTAGATGTACCTTCCTTACTACCTTTAATTCTTCTTAAGACAGTCATATACTCCACCCTCCTAGCCATCCTCCATTTGTGAGTTTAGACTTTGACTGTAATAGGTTACTGGGGTACCATATTGCTTATTTTATTCTTTAAAATGTAAGCTGCCGAAATGATAACTGCTGTTTTGTAAATGCATAGCATTTGTATTAATTGTTTTGTATCTTCCTTTAACTTACTGCTTCCTGTAATGACTTACAGTTTTCCTTTTCATGTTTTGAAAAGTCTGTAAAATTCAATAAAAACATATTTGAAAAAAAAAGATTAGGAGATGATCACTGAGAGAGTCTGACATTGTACCTGTGGTGGAGTATTTGCTAGGGTTTGATACTAGGATCCAGTCTAATAGGGAATTTGATGTCTTGCTGTAATGTGCGATGCTATTAATTAGTTGTATAAAACCATATATATTCATGCTAGATGTAGTCTAGTTAGTGTTTATGTCCAACCAATTGACATTCACATCACCTAGTTGTATTTTTCTTGTGGAAATGTTATGAATATCTAGTGTAGGATATCTTCCAGTATAGCTGTATTGTCGCCAAGAAGGATATAAAGGACAGTAATACATATGTGTTTAGAATTGCTTATTTTGAGAAAAGCAGTAAAAATCTCTGCTGAACTGAATTTTGGTATTGGTTTGCTGTAAGGGGAAATGTGGTTGGTGTTGGGAAATATTAAAGCAATACCACCACCTTTCCTCTTTATACGGTTATTACAGATGATATTGTAGTCAAGAGGTATAACTTGGGAGTCATTTAGGCTGGGTTTAAGCCAAGTTTCAGATACACTGAGAACATCAGGCTTATGTTGGGTAATCCAAGCATGTAGTTCAGCAGTTTTATTTCGTATGCCTCTAACATTTACTGCAGCAACAATTAGATCACCAAGGTTGGAGATTGGCAATTGTTGGGTTACAGAAGTGCATGGCATTGAATTATCTTCATGGGAGCCATCCTCCATTTGTGAGTTTAGACTTTGACTGTAATAGGTTACTGGGGTACCATATTGCTTATTTTATTCTTTAAGATGTAAGCTGCTGAAATGATAACTGCTGTTTTGTAAATTCATAGCATTTGTATTAATTGTTTTGTATCTTCCTCTAACTTACTGCTTCCTGTAATGACTTACAGTTTTCCTTTTCATGTTTTGAAAAGTCTGTAAAATTCAATAAAAACATATTTGAAAAAAAAAGATTAGGAGATGATCACTGAGAGAGTCTGACATTGTACCTGTGGTGGAGTATTTGCTAGGGTTTGATACTAGGATCCAGTCTAATAGGGAATTTGATGTCTTGCTGTAATGTGTGATGCTATTAATTAGTTGTATAAAACCATATAAATTCATGCTAGATGTAGTTTAGTTAGTGTTTATGTCCAACCAATTGACATTCACATCACCTAGTAGTATTTTTCTTGTGGAAATGTTATGAATATCTAGTGTAGGATATCTTCCAGTATAGCTGTATTGTCGCCAAGAAGGATATAAAGGACAGTAATACATATGTGTTTAGAATTGCTTATTTTGAGAAAAGCAGTAAAAATCTCTGCTGAACTGAATTTTGGTATTGGTTTGCTGTAAGGGGAAATGTGGTTGGTGTTGGGAAATATTAAAGCAATACCACCACCTTTCCTCTTTATACGGTTATTACAGATGATATTGTAGTCAAGAGGTATAACTTGGGAGTCATTTAGGCTGGGTTTAAGCCAAGTTTCACATACACTGAGAACATCAGGCTTATGTTGGGTAATCCAAGCATGTAGTTCAGCAGTTTTATTTCGTATGCCTCTAACATTTACTGCAGCAACAATTAGATCACCAAGGTTGGAGACTGGCAGTTGGGTTACAGAAGTGCATGGAATTGAATTATCTTTGAGTTCACTGTGATAGGCGGGGGCCAAGATTAGGGTGTATATCTCCTAGACGGATTTTAGTATATTGAGGAATTCTGCATATTTGTTTTTTGAAGAGAATTCTTGCATTTAATTTTGTTTTGGTTTGAGTTTAAGTGCAGTTAATCAATCCATATTTGGAATAGAGGTGAGGGGAAATATTAAATATGTTTGGTGCAATGTGTGGAGAGTGTAAAGAGGAAGTATGGATAGGTGGTTGGGACAGAGCTGGAGAGATATTGAGAGATATCATTGAGTCATGGTAAGATGGCACAGTAGGAGGAGAAGAATAGAGGATAAGCTGAAAGATAGTATAATAAAGTACAGGAATCTGTATTTTATAGATGTCAGATAGTGGGGAAGTAGAAATGAAGAAAGAAACAAGAAGTTACAGGGCAGTAGGAGATTCAATAATGGCGGATTCTGAAAGCTGGTAAAGGAGAGGTAAGGAGAGAAGTATTTTCTATAAAAGAAAAGTATTACGCTATCCTGGTATCTCTGGAATGTAAGGAACAGAGGGATATGAAAGGTTAGAATATAATGATTCAGTAAAAATAAGAAGAAACAAGGTTTTATTTGGAAAACATGAATGATACAATAGATATGATAGATCTAGATACTATTAGGTAGGGTTGTGATTGTGAATGGATATGATGCAAAGCAGTATGGGAGTGAGAAAGATAGGTGGTGGGTGGGAATGGGGCTAAGAGTTAAGTGTAGATAGGGAAGTAGGAAACAAGAAACAGAAGTGTATGTCTAGAAGTAGTAAAAATCATTTGGGTAGGGTTTTGAAATAAGAGTCACAAGTGAAATGTGTATTTAGGAAGTATAATATTAGAGTAAGAGGGGGTAGAGCAAAGCAAAGCCGAGTATAGTAGGCTTCCCACTCACAGGTCAAATTATAACTGACAGCAATCAGTTTACAGACAGTACAAAGTAATTAACAAAGAGATGCAAAGTAAAACAGGAGCTAATGTTGTCCTTTTCATTCTTCCTCAACATATGGATTATGGAACTGACTTGGCCTCATTTTACAGACTTTAGATCCAAGTCTCGAGCTTCTCACCATACCTATAATGCTGTAGTTTATTCTCAATACCTCAGATCTCATTTGCTGACCATCTCGCACAAATGTGGATCCACTCTTGTAGCATTTTCAGGTTGTGAAATAAGTGGGTTTTTTTTTTAAATATTAAAACCACTTCTTTTTCTGGTTAACTATTAACTTTATAGTGCCCACTCTCAATAGTTTGATTTAATTCTGTCCATTAACTCTTTACCTTTTCAAGGCAACTTTCACGTACCATTGCTGGTACCTTTCTTTACATATATTTACCCTTTCCTATACCTCTTTCTTTCCCAGATAAATAGTCTATTCTTAACTACCATTGTTGGTAGTCCTACATTCTGTAGTTTTAATTTACCTTAAAAAATATATATCTGGTGTTGTCAGTCTTCCCTCAATCCTTGACTGTGGCTCGATTCCGAGCCTCAGAACCAACTCATCCATTTTTCCAGCTTGCATCTCCCAAAACTCTCAAGCTAGGCTGTACCCATAATGCTCCTCACTAAGTTACCTCAGATCTCGTTTGCCCCTTCATGGTATCAGACACGTTCAACCAATCTGTCTAGCCTTGGCAGTATATTATTGTGAATTTCTTACATTTTTGTCCTTATCTCCATCTTTCTATAATTATATAATTCTTCTATATTTCTACTCACTCCTCCCTCACATCTAGTGCATGCTTGACTGTTTTCTTCCCCTTACCTTGCTTTCTACAGTTAGGTAATCTAATGTACCATTGTTGGTACTTCCTTTCCCTCCTTCCTTTACCACAGGGTAATCTCTATTACCATCTTTTCCATTCTTTATTGTGTGTGTGTGTGTGTGTGTGTGTGTGTGTGTGTGTGTGTGTGTGTGTGTGTGTGTGTGTGTGTGTTAGCGTGTAGGCCTCTATTTTTTTACTATGGCAGATAAATGTATTAAGGGCACCTCTGGGTTTAAGAGATGCCAAAAATGTGATAGAAAAATGCCCAACTCGGATGGACACACCTTTTGTGTTTACTGTCTAGGTGTTGTCCATCTCCAGGAAGATTGTGCTATTTGTCATGGTTTCTCTACCAGAACCTTGACAGAGCAGAGAAGCAAGCTTATTTTAAAGGGACTACTGAAGGGTGATTTTGAAGAGGTGACATTTTGTCCCAGGACTGAAGCCAGTTCTTCCTCTTCTTCATCCAAAACTAAAAAACAATTACATTTGGTTCTGACAAGTTCCTCAGAATCTCCTGCAAAATTGCCCAGACCTCCTTCAGTGTCGACTGCATCTTCAGCACCGATAGGTAAACATGACTTGACTTTGACTCAAACTTTGGTGCAGACATCTGAAACTTCGTTACCAAATTAACTCTCAGTATCAAAGCAGCCTCAGTTAATTACATTACCAAGGACCTCTTACTCTCCATTGGTGAACCTGTTTGCTAACCGTCCACCAAGTCCTTTTTTGGAACCAAGACCAGATATGTGCACATCAGCCTCCTTGATTCAGTCTACTAAGAGCCTTTCTGAGTCAGATATTATGAGACTGGTCGACAAGCTCCAGACAGTGAGGGGATTGCCTCCATCCTCGGTTCCAAGCTAACTCGGCTCTGGAGCCAGTCAGTCCTTGATGCCCATTCAGATTCCTCCTCCGACTCCATCTGCGATTTTGGATCCCCTGGTTCTGACTTTCCCGGTTCCGACTGTCTCTGTGCCGTTTACAGCTCCTTATCCAGCACCAATAATTGCCTTGAGCTCTTCTGGTTTGTCAGAACCGGATATCTCCCATGGTCAAGGCTTCATTGCTGGTTCCGAGGGGCAGGATTCGACTTTGATATTTTGGAGCCCTCCATGCCCCTCGGGGCCTTGGCATTCGTAAGCTTGGCCTTGGCTTCTGCCTCAGAGGCAGCTTCCTCAGTGCGGGGTGGGACCACTGTTCTAAAGGAGTCTATTTCTGTTCCAGGCTCCCATCCCTCTACGGGGGGGGGGGGGCTGCCTTTCAGGCCATGGAGAAGGCTTTGTCCATTGTGGTCTCACAGTCTATGCCATCCCTGTCGGGCCAAGTATCTTGTACATCCCCTTGACCAGAGCTTCCTCCAGGCTTATCCCTGGGACAGAGGGCACAGATGCCTCAGGAACGATCCAGTATGGTGATTTCTTCTTCGGATACCTCTGCAGAACATCCCACCATAGAGGTACCTTCGAAGAAAAAGTGCAAGATGAAGCACTTGAACTCCCTGGAAGAGTCTTTCACATAGGATACTGATTTCGATGAAGGGGAAGGTTATCCTAGGTTGCCCCCGATGATGTTTCCTTTGGGAACATCCTAGAAATTCTGAAGCATAGAGGTGGCTGGATTTCCCTCCAACCTTGCACAGAGAAATCGGTATACCTGGAGGCTTTTCGTGCCCAGCCCTGTACCTCTTGGATCTCTCCACCCGCTTACAAGCTTATTAAACTGATCGTTCAGTGGGCCTGGAAGATTCCTGACTCCATCGAATCGATCCCTAAGAGACCTGAACGGATTCTGTCTGCCCCTAAGGATGAACAACATTGGGCCAAGGAGACTCCTGTAGACACCATGGTGATACTGGCAGCCACCAAAAAGGAACTTGCAGAAGAAAGTCCTACTATCCGTCCTCCTAACAAGGAGTCTAGGACTATGGATAGGTTTGGGAAGCGTGTATATGCTTCATCAACCTTTGCTCTCAGGTCCTTCAATTAATATGGCACACTTCACTAGGCTGCAGAGAAATCTGATCAAAGAGCTTTCAGACACTCTCACAGGAGGAGTAGCTCAAGGGGTCTGAGATAAGGTTAGCTTTCAGCTCGCCACCCTTGAATCGATTTCCAGTTCATTAATGAGGCTAATTGCTCATGCAGCTGAAGGGACGACAAGAGCAGCAGGTTCAGGCGTAGCCATCAGGAGACATGCCTGGATGCGCTTGTTTGACTTTGCAGAGCCATTTAAATCTTCTTTCGTCAATGCTGTGTTTGAGGCATCATCCCTGTTTGGACCCAAGGTTAAAGACACACTAGCCAGATGTGAGAAACATGGGAAGGTTCTTTCTGCTGTGGGCATATGCTTCTCCACTCCTCAGCAGCCCTACTCTAGGAACCAGAGAAATAGGAGGCTATGGTTCAAAAAGACCCAAGGGCCTTTCCAAGACTCATGTGGCAAGGACTTTTCCCAGGGCAGAGGAGGAAGTAATAATGGAAGACACCATCCAAGAGGCAGAAGTGGCCTGAAGAACAAGGGTCCAGAGATTCCTTCTCAAGTAACTCCTACCAGCACTCCTGAATGGAGGCCTGATTGCCTTCCTCTGGAGGCAGTTGTGGGACAATTATCCCTGCACCAATCTTCCCTGGCTACAAATGGAATCAGATAAATGGATGCAGGGGATCAGATCTCAGCCAGTTAAACAAATCAGTTCAACAAACCAAATTCTGGATGGTCTGGGTATGGTCAATACTTTCATTCTTAGAAAAAGACAAGTGGATGTGCTCAATAGATCTTCAGGATGCGTATTACCACATAAAAATGAACAAGCACTCCACAAGATGCCTGTGCTTCTAGCTGGGAGCCAGTCATTATCAATTCAGGGCATTGCCCTTTGACCTCAACACAGCCCCAAGGGTGTTTACCAAATGCATGGCAGTGGTAGCAGCACATCTCAGACTGCTAGGGTTCACAGTGTTTCCATAGCTCGATGACTGGCTCCTTACTGCTACCACCAGATGTCAACTCGTACATGCAAGAGATTACACCCATCATCTTTGCACCACCTTAGGAATCACAGTAAATTATGGAAAATCCCATTTGAAACCCACACAATGGCTGAAATTCATTGGAGCTATACTACACACAGATTTGCATCATTCCCATTAGAAAGGCCCCAGAGGATTGGATCACAAGTAAACCATATCATTCACAACAGACATGTTCCAGCAAGACTCATCCTGCAGGCTCTAGGGTCAATGGCAGCATCTATGGCCAGATATCACACGCAGGTTCTTCATTGGCTTCTGGCCTCCAAATGATCATTATTAAACCAACTGATGTCTCATCAGATTTTGATCTCCAATCATTGCAAACAGGACCTGTCTTGGTGGCTCCAATCCAACAAAATCTTGTCTGGCTGTCCCTTTGTCCTACCTCAGCCCCAAGCCATAGTGACCATGGATGCTTCCCAGACAGAAGGGGTCATTATCTGGGAAGGACAGTCCAAGGAACTTGGTCCTAGATGCAGGCCAATTTGCATATCAGTGTTCTAGAGATATGAGCAGTGCTTTTAGCGTTGTGAGCATTTCAAGATAACCTCTCCTTTGGAACAGTGGTGATACATACAGACAACATGTCAGTAGCCTGGTACATCAACAAACAAGGGGGAATCAAGTCTTACCCGCTTTGTCGAGAAGCCCTCAGAGTATGGCAATGGGCGATTTCTTCCAACCGCTTTCTAATGGCAATGTGCATTCCAGGGTGCTCCAATGTGATTTCGGACAAGTTGAGCAGTACTATCCTATGTCTCACGAGTGATCTCTCAATCCAGTAGTGGCAGAAAAGATATTCCACCACTGGGGTCAACCTTGCTGTGATCTATTTGCATCTCCTCTGAACAACAAGTGCAGCAGTTACTTTGCCCTAATTCCCTCTCCGGGGGAGCCACCCAGAGATGCTCTTCTCCATGACTGGCTCCCGGGTCTTCTGTATGCTTTACCCCAACTCCCCTGATATGTCATTTTCTAAAGAAAGCCAAGCGGTCGAAGAACAAAATAATCCTCATTTCTCCATTATGGCCTTGACAAGTCTGGTTTCCCTTCCTTTGGCCTCACCTACTTTGGAAACCTTGGATTCTGAACCCAGCTCTAAATCTGTTATCTCACCCAGAAGGAATGGTTCATCCAAATCTCCAGCATCTCATGCTCACTGCGTGGCTTTTCCAGTTCCCATGATTGCCAGGCATTCCTCACTTACTTCCCCAGTCCAACAAATCATTTTGGCCCACAACAAGCCTTAAACTAGAAATCTGTACCATAACAAATGGATAAAATTTGCTATATGGTCGCTTGACAGTTGACAGTAATATTGATTCTATGCAGCACCTCTGGATAAAGTTTTAGAATTTCTAGCCTTTCTTTATCAGTCTGGCTTCTCAGCTTCTATCATTTGAGTACAACTCACTGCGATAGCTAATTTCCATGTAGGTTTTGATGATTTTTCACTTATGTCTCATAAACTTTTTAAGGCCTTTTTGAAAGGAACCTTAATGCTAAGGTCTCTGTTTAAAGAGCCCATTGCTCCATAGATTTACCCTTGGCCCTACAGTCTCTCATTTCATCCCCCTTTGACCCTTCGGCAACTTGTGATTTAAAGTTTTTGACCTGGAAAACTTTGTTTTTGATAGCTATCACTTCAACCAGAAGAATATCAGAAATTCAAGCCTTGTGCTACAGGCCCTTATTTAATATTTCATAAAGACAGGGTCTCCCTCAGGATGAATCCATATTTTTTGCCAAAGGTTGTTTCAGAATCAAATAATCAAACCTTACATCTACCAGTCTTTTTCCCTAATTTCTCGAATAAGAGAGAGTACTGTCCGCACTTATTACATGTTCACAGGCAATTCTGTTTTTACCTTCACAGATCACAACACATCAGAAAATCCAATCAACTGTTTGTTGCTTTTTCCTTACTTTCCTTAGGTAACCCAGATTCTGAGATTACCTTAGCTAAATGGCTTAGGGATTTTATCAACTTTTTTATCACACAAAGGGACTTCATCCACCATGTCCTGTGAAAGCTCATTCAAGTAGAACTATAGCAGCTTCTGCAGTTTTTCATGCTAGAGCTTCTTTAGATGACATTTGTGCAGCAACTACATGGGCATTTCCTCATATCTTTATTACTCATTACAACCTGGACCAGGTCTCTAGGGGACGTGCATCATTTGTTCGATGGTGCTCAGGAATATTTTTTCGTGAGACCTCCCAAGATTCAGGAAGCTAGGGACACTGTCCCACAGTCAAGGATTGAGTGAAGATTGACAAAAATCAGATAAAGAAGTTGTCTTACCATAACATACCATCTGTGTTGTCGATCTTCACTAATCCTTGACATCCCCCCCTCCTTTCCCCTGACTAAGACTCTTAGTGGACCGAATATTCCCAAAGACTGGCTTCATAATAGGGACACAGATATGGTCTTTTATTTATTACTTCTTGTCTGTCTCACTATTATAGGCAAACTTGATCTGAGGTAATTTATTGAGGAGCATTATGGGTAGAACCTAGCTTGAGAGTTTTGGGAGGAGAGAGCTGGAAAAATGGCTGAGTCAGTTCTGA